>NC_134271.1:30048273-30348273 GCF_031893055.1 Leptodactylus fuscus
AAATGGTAATGTACAGTTGTCAATTTCTTCATAAATACTCAGGAGGAACAACAGAAGAACAGGGTAATGCCAAGTATTAAAGAATACTCCAAGGTTGGTATTTCTTGGGAAATACAAATATTTATTAACACAGACGTGTCAGGAAAAAGGACAAGTAAATGGATGTGGCATCATCAAACAATTGTTCTATACAATGAAAGGAGCGTTCCATGAGTATTCATTGATAGGGTAGGCCACCTCTGTAGCATTGGTAGGAATTTTGGCCTCAAGACCCCCCACCGATCACCACAACAAAGAGATAGATAAATATATAAATACAACAAATAATAAATAAAATACAACAATAAATAAATATATAACTCAATAAAATACACCAATAAATAAATAAAATAAATAAATAGAACAATAACTAAGTAGCCACTTTAGGCACCTCTGTACTTCCAGCTGTGCCTGCCACACTTCAACCCCATTCACTGATAGCCTAGTGATAGCACAGATTCACACAGGTTGGGTCTACCAGGAAATATCCCAGCATTGGTTCGAACCATGGCAAAAAAAAGAAAAAAAAACCTAGAATTGGCTGGTTTTAGCTGTGCCGTTCAGACTCTATTCCATAGCAGCTATTCCTGATTTTGAGCTGTTGCATTGCGTTTGATTTTGTAAAACATAAAGGGATGAACACACTATTGTTATGAATGTCCGTTGCAGTCACCCATTACAGGATTAGCAGCAATAGAGTGACGGATGGTAGGTGTCTGTTCCCATTGATTTGATGGAAGCTTTCTTCTGTCATGTTGGTTTGCTTTTATAATAAAAGACAAAGTCTGGCAGGCATGTGTTCTTTCTCCTGTCAGATAAACAAGCATGCAGAAGGAAGCTTCAGGCCGGGGATGCAAATTGCAAAAACGCAGCATTTTGGCTGAGGCGGAAACACATTGGCCAAAAATGCTGCGCTTTACATTATCTGTAAAGTGGATGGGATTCTGGGTAATCTCATCCACACATTGCAGAAAAATATTCGCAGTGGAAAATCTGCAATTTCAAAAAAGCAATATGTCAATTATACCTGAGAAAACAATGGCGTTTCCTGTATAGGTATAAGGGTTCATTCACATGGAGGAAAATGGTGAGGAATTTGGTGTGGAATCTCAGCGCTGAAAAAAGCCTCCATTGACTTCAATGGGTTTTGCTAGCTTTTTTTCCGCTAGCAGAAAAAGGAAACCATTGAAGTCAATGGGAGGCTTTTTTTTTTTCAGCGCTGAAATTCCACAAATTCCTCACCATTTTCCTCCATGTGAATGGACCCTAAGGCCAGATTCACACGATGTCTTTTGGCATGTAATGTGGCACGTAGACGCCGCGGGAGCTTTTGCGGGCCGTACACTCTCCCATTTTCAATGGGATTTCAATGGGAGCCGGGACCGTATATGCGGTGCTATTTTGCGGCCGCCGCAAAATCACAGCCGCAAAATAGCACCGCGTATATGATCCCACGTATGAAATCAATGGGAGCGTATACGGCCCACAAAAGCTCCCGCGGCGTCTACGTGCCACATTACATGCCAAAAGACATCGTGTGAACCCGGTCTAATAGGAACAGAAAGTCAGCAGAGGAAAACCTCTACAGGTAATGTCTGTTGTTCTCAGCCATGACGGATCACAGGATATTAATAACGGTAGTAGTGTAACCCTAAGTGTTTCACTACCAGCAGATAATATTATGCAATAAAACAAATATAACATTACTATAGTTAAACTAGTCATGTGTATAGATTGTAGCACTCAAGGCTAGAACTCCTGAACATCCTGAATGCCCAGATTTTCCAAGTATTGTACTCCTCTACTCTATAAAACACCTATGCAGAACGTTACTTTCTGTCTAGAAAGCTGTACATGACAAAAACATCCTTAATAAAATAATAAATCTTATATTGTTGCCTATATATAGAAGCTCAACTAAGATAAAAATACTGTAATCAGAAAGTAAGTAACTGAGCAGATCACAAACAGCTTTCTCTAGTCCTGGTCTCTTTGTAATACTTGTTCTAAGCATTTACCAAATTCTTCAATTATCATTTGCTCTGAAAAGCAAGTCGAATACCGTTCTCTTTCAGCGACTTCAGCCCGGGCTAAAAGACAGGCGCACGTTGCCCTCACAAATTCTATGGAAGCGCAATCCCGTAAAATGCTATAAACAAAGAATATAACAATGATATATCTCGTATAATTCACACTGATAAAGCACTATGCACTGAACAGATCTTCACTTTCAGGACATTGGGGGTGTAATATCAGCCATAGATATCAGACATGCATAGTTCAGAGGTATTCCCATAATACTTCTGTGCCCATGGGCTTTATTTTTACACCACACACTGCATTTGCTTTTTTCTAGTGGTTTAAAGTCATGGGGGGTGCAAAGTAATATATAGATTGGAATTTATTTATTTTTTTAAATGTAGATTGTGAGCCCCATATAGGGATCCCAATGTAATTTTTTTTTTCCTATCAGTATGTCTTTGTAGAATAGGAGGAAATCCACGCAAACATGGGGAGAACATACAAACTCCTTGCAGCTGTTGTTCCTGGCAGGATTGAACCCAGGACTCCAGCGCTGTAAGGCTGCAGTGCTAACCACTGAGCCACCGTGTTGCCCCAATTTTGTGTGGTTTTTGCTGTGGCTTTTTCAAAGTGGAAATTACTGATGAATGTCCCTGCAGATATTTAGCAGAGTTTTTATGATATGTTTAACCTTAGCATTACTGTGCAATAGTATTGCCACAATCCATCCAAAATTCCTACATACAAAATGACTGTAAAATGTTATTTAGGCTAAGGCCCCATGTAGCAAAATGCAGCAAAAAACGCATTACGCCTTTCCTCTGAGAGTTTTCCTCTGCAGACTTTCTGCTCTTATTATAGCTATATGGTAAACACCAGCATTTTCACAAGTATAATGGTCATGCTGTGATTTTCACTTCCGGGTACTATGAGACGTCATCAGACATGCACATGGATGCGCAGCTGTTAGCAGCAGCAGATAGTGAAGCCCAATGATGAAAATCAACACCCTTAGGACAGAAATGCCGCGGGAAAAATTGCGATGTTATACAGCAACTGCAAAGTGGAAGGGATTCATGCAAATCCCATGCCCACTTTGCATTAAAAACTGCAGCGGGGGACACGCTGTGATTTCCAAAACCAGCGCGGTTTTGGAAATCACAGCATGTCAAATACATCTATGGAAACGCCGGCGGCTTTCCCGTAGATATAAGAGTAACAGAAAGTCCACAGAAGAAAACTCTGCAAACTTTCTGTTCAAGGCGCTGCGGGAGGAACCTCGATGCGTTCCCGCGGATCGTCCCATGGGGCCTTAGCCTTTTGGCCCTTCTTGCTGATTTGCATAGGGATAAAAGGCCCATTTCTACAAGGATAGAGCAGCAATCCTGTGCTGACTACCCTGCTCAATTTTGTGCTGACAGACTCCCTTTAAGTATTAAAAACCTTATGGCAGGGATTTTTTTTTTTAAATAAAATGTACTGACGTACTTTAAAGTAGCTCCAGAGATGGAGTCTTACTTATACGTTGGTATATATATGTATTCCAAGGTCAATCACAGGACAAGACAGGAGGTAGCATATAGAAGAATGCAATGGTTTAATACATATTCTCATTGCTTCTCTTCTTACATATGACGTGATGTAAAGCTATATCAGATTCATACCTCTCCATATCTGCACATTGCTGTCTATTCCTAAGATATTTGCGGTCTGGACTCTCTTCATAATTTTTACATGCGTAACATTTACACATAGAGGAGCACAAGATTTTAGCCTACAAAAAAATGAAAACATTTATACAATTAATAATTAATATACTCAAAGTTTCTAAACGAATGGATATTCTAAAAGTGTAGACTCGCAGATACTAATAGAACAGCAGGAAAGCACATGTAGGAATTGACACTGATTTGGAGGTGGATTCCGTCCCCGAATCAGCGTCAGATTTTGCCCACACGAAAACAATGGAAGGCAGAGATCACAGCGAGTCACGAAAAAAAATAAGCGACCTGCTCGATCTTGCGCGAAAGCTGCAGCTGATTTTGCCGCAGAGTCCAGGGCTCGAGACTCCCTAATGTTTAGGCCTATTCCTCTGGGCCTAGTCAGCGGCAGAAAGGCAATGCTCTGCATCAGCATTCCACCGTGGGGAGATGGCAGCTGGAAAATGTGTGAAAATACCCCGTGTGAACTCAGCCTTAGCCTCCACATTGCTGTAGCACCTCTACAGAAAGCCGTGACACATCTGTTCAATCATCTTTATACATCCCATAGACTCTCCTTAGTTACAACCCTCCAGCTTTACTCACCTCATAACATTCACAGTAATTTTTAAGACACCCAGATCTCTTGCAGTTGCAGCCTTTGGTATGTTTTGGTTTTACGTCACCAGTTGTTAGCTTTTCTATCTTAGGCTGGAAAGTTTCTGGATTTTTATCTAGATAAGCCTGGAACAAATGAAAGTGTATCTGTATATAAAACAGTAATCTGTACATACAACACAAAACTGTAAGTTGTAATAATTTTTACCAATAGTGCTCATACGTACCCATATATTGCTTGGGGTTGGTTGTGCAGAACCCTTGTGTATGAGATCTTAGGTTGAGACCCAGGTTACAGAAACACAGCTTTTTTGTTGCAGATTATGCAGTGGTTTTTTGAGCCAATGTCAAGAATGGCTACATAAGCAATGGGAAATCTATTGGAAGTACAGATACTTCTACATTTTGATAAATCCACTCCTGCCTTTGTCTCAAAAACAGCAACAACAAAAAAAAGGTGCGTTTCTGCAACGCCTAAGGCTGAGGCCCCACGGGCTGGAGACGCCGCTGCGTTTTACAGTACTTGCAAAGTGGATGAGATTCATGCGAATCCCATCCCCACTTTGCGGGGAAAAAAAAAAAATCACAGCATGGACACGCTGCAATTTCCAATACCGTTGCGGTTTTAAAAATCGAAGCATGTCAATTATATCTACGGAAACACCGGCGGCTTCCCCGTAGATATAATTGGAACAGAAAGTCTGCAGGGGAAACTCTGTGAACTTTCTGTTCAAAGCGCTGCGGGAAGAACTGCAATGCGTTCATGCTGCGGTTGTTCCCGCAGCAGTTTAGCACTGCGTTTCCGGCCCATAGGGCCTTAGTCTTAAAAGGACTTCCCAGGAGTCTGCACTACTCTTTCTGTTGCAGATCTTGCTGTGTTTTTTTGAGTCAAAGTCAAAAGTGACTTAAAGGGGTTGTCCCATCTCAAGGATCCGATCTATACTGCTAGTTTATGTGGATTTAAAACTTTTCCTAAATACATTGCTTTATCAAAACTGCTTTGTTTGGCCGCTAACTAAATTTATTCACTTCATTGTTTACACTGCGTTTCCATAACCGTGGGCCTGGTGATGAGCTTATTTCCTCTGCCCACAAGTGATGTAGCTCCTGCTCTCAGGGAGGGAGGAGGGGCTGAGTGGTCGGGAGCAGCTTGTATTTCTGAGCTGTTTATGTCTCGGCACCACACTAGTGACCTAGCTCCCTGCTCTCAGATAGGGGAGGGGGAGGTGAGTGCTCCTGCTTGTATTTCTGAGCTCTTTATCTTCTGCTCTTCCAGTCAGTAGGTTTAATTTAATTTGTCTGATAAGAGCCGAGATAGGGAGTCCCTTACCTCTGTATGTAAACACAGACCTACACTCACCGGCCACTTTATTAGGTACACCTGTCCAACTGCTCGTTAACACTTAATTTCTAATCAGCCAATCACATGGCGGCAACTCAGTGCATTTAGGCATGTAGACATGGTCAAGACAATCTCCTGCAGTTCAAACCGAGCATCAGTATGGGGAAGAAAGGTGATTTGAGTGCCTTTGAACGTGGCATGGTTGTTGGTGCCAGAAGGGCTGGTCTGAGTATTTCAGAAACTGCTGATCTACTGGGATTTTCACGCAAAACCATCTCTAGGGTTTACAGAGAATGGTCCGAAAAAGAAAAAACATCCAGTGAGCGGCAGTTCTGTGGGCGGAAATGCGTTGTTGATGCCAGAGGTCAGAGGAGAATGGCCAGACTGGTTCGAGCTGATAGAAAGGCAACAGTGACTCAAATAGCCAGCCGTTACAACCAAGGTAGCCAGAAGAGCATCTCTGAACGCACAGTACGTCGAACTTTGAGGCAGATGGGCTACAGCAGCAGAAGACCACACCGGGTGCCACTCCTTTCAGCTAAGAACAGGAAACTGAGGCTACAATTTGCACAAGCTCATCGAAATTGGACAATTGAAGATTGGAAAAACGTTGCCTGGTCTGATGAGTCTCGATTTCTGCTGTGACATTCGGATGGTAGGGTCAGAATGTGGCGTCAACAACATGAAAGCATGGATCCATCCTGCCTTGTATCAACGGTTCAGGCTGGTGGTGGTGGTGTCATGGTGTGGGGAATATTTTCTTGGCACTCTTTGGGCCCCTTGGTACCAATTGAGCATCGTTGCAACGCCAAAGCCTACCTGAGTATTGTTGCTGACTAGAGATGAGCGAACAGTGTTCTATCGAACTCATGTTCGATCGGATATTAGGCTGTTCGGCATGTTCGAATCGAATCGAACACCGCGTGGTAAAGTGCGCCATTACTCGATTCCCCTCCCACCTTCCCTGGCGCCTTTTTTGCTCCAATAACAGCGCAGGGTAGGTGGGACAGGAACTACGACACCGGTGACGTTGAAAAAAGTAGGCAAAACCCATTGGCTGCCGAAAACATGTGACCTCTAATTTAAAAGAACAGCGCCGCCCAGGTTCGCGTCATTCTGAGCTTGCAATTCACCGAGGACGGAGGTTTCCGTCCAGCTAGCTAGGGCTTAGATTCTGGGTAGGCAGGGACAGGCTAGGATAGAAAGGAGAAGACAACCAACAGCTCTTGTAAGAGCTAAATTCCAGGGAGAAGCTTGTCAGTGTAACGTGGCACTGACGGGCTCAATCGCCGCAACCCAGCTTTCCCAGGATCCTGAATGGAATACACTGTCAGTGTATTCCCGTATACCCGATATATACCCCGATACCCGTTCCAACGGTGTGCCCCCCCACCTTCACCCCAGAAATACCCTGCAAGTCCCCTAGCAATAGAATTGGGGCTATATACACCCACAATTTTTACTACTGGTATACAGTGCCATTGTCTGACTGGGAATTCAAAGAATATATTGGGAATACAAATACCCTCATTTCTTGCTACTGCCATATAGTGCCAGTGTCTGACTGGGAATTCAAAGAATATATTGGGGTTACGTGCACCCACAATTTTTACTACTGGTATACAGTGCCATTGTTTGACTGGGAATTCAAAGAGTATATTGGGAATACAAATACCCTCATTTCTTGCTACTGCCATATAGTGCCAGTGTCTGACTGGGAATTCAAAGAATATATTGGGGTTACGTGCACCCACAATTTTTACTACTGGTATACAGTGCCATTGTTTGACTGGGAATTCAAAGAGTATATTGGGAATACAAATACCCTCATTTCTTGCTACTGCCATATAGTGCCAGTTTCTGACTGGGAATTCAAAGAATATATTGGGGTTACGTGCACCCACAATTTTTACTACTGGTATACAGTGCCATTGTCTGACTGGGAATTCAAAGAATATATTGGGGTTATAAATACCCTCATTTCTTGCTACTGCCATATAGTGCCAGTTTCTGACTGGTAATTCAAAGAATATATTGGGGTTACGTGCACCCACAATTTTTACTACTGGTATACAGTGCCATTGTCTGACTGGGAATTCAAAGAATATATTGGGGTTATAAATACCCTCATTTCTTGCTACTGCCATATAGTGCCAGTGTCTGACTGGGAATTCAAAGAATATATTGGGGTTACGTGCACCCACAATTTTTACTACTGGTATACAGTGCCATTGTCTGACTGGGAATTCAAAGAATATATTGGGGTTATAAATACCCTCATTTCTTGCTACTGCCATATAGTGCCAGTTTCTGACTGGTAATTCAAAGAATATATTGGGGTTACGTGCACCCACAATTTTTACTACTGGTATACAGTGCCATTGTTTGACTGGGAATTCAAAGAGTATATTGGGGTTACGTGCACCCACAATTTTTACTACTGGTATACAGTGCCATTGTCTGACTGGGAATTCAAAGAGTATATTGGGAATACAAATACCCTCATTTCTTGCTACTGCCATATAGTGCCAGTTTCTGACTGGGAATTCAAAGAATATATTGGGGTTACGTGCACCCACAATTTTTACTACTGGTATACAGTGCCATTGTCTGACTGGGAATTCAAAGAATATATTGGGGTTATAAATACCCTCATTTCTTGCTACTGCCATATAGTGCCAGTTTCTGACTGGTAATTCAAAGAATATATTGGGGTTACGTGCACCCACAATTTTTACTACTGGTATACAGTGCCATTGTCTGACTGGGAATTCAAAGAGTATATTGGGAATACAAATACCCTCATTTCTTGCTACTGCCATATAGTGCCAGTTTCTGACTGGGAATTCAAAGAATATATTGGGGTTACGTGCACCCACAATTTTTACTACTGGTATACAGTGCCATTGTCTGACTGGGAATTCAAAGAATATATTGGGGTTATAAATACCCTCATTTCTTGCTACTGCCATATAGTGCCAGTGTCTGACTGGGAATTCAAAGAATATATTGGGGTTACGTGCACCCACAATTTTTACTACTGGTATACAGTGCCAATTTCTAACTAGGAATTCAAAATGCGCAAGGCTCCCGGAAAGGGACGTGGACGAGGCCGTGGGCGAGGTCGGGGGAATGGTTCTGGGGAGCAAGGTAGCAGTGAAGCCACAGGGCGTCCCGTGCCTACTCCTGTGGGGCAGCAAGCATTGCGCCACTCCACAGTGCCAGGGTTGCTTGCCACATTAACTAAACTGCAGGGTACAAACCTTAGTAGGCCCGAGAACCAGGAACAGGTCTTGCAATGGCTGTCAGAGAACGCTTACAGCACATTGTCCAGCAGCCAGTCAGACTCTGCCTCCTCTCCTCCTATTACCCAACAGTCTTGTCTTCCTTCCTCCCAAAATTCCGAAGCTTTACAGAACAATAACCCAAACTGTCCCTGCTCCCCAGAGCTGTTCTCCGCTCCTTTCATTGTCCCTCAACCTGCCTCTCCACGTCACGATTCCACGAACCTAACAGAGGAGCATCTGTGTCCAGATGCTCAAACACTAGAGTCTCCTCCATCTCCGTTCGATTTGGTGGTGGATGACCAGCAACCCACCCTCATCGACGATGATGTGACGCAGTTGCCGTCAGGGCATCCAGTTGACCGGCGCATTGTGCGGGAGGAGGAGATGAGACAGGAGTTGGAAGAGGAAGTGGTGGATGATGAGGACACTGACCCGACCTGGACAGGGGGGATGTCAAGCGGGGAAAGTAGTGTGGATGTTGAGGCAGGTGCAGCACCAAAAAGGGTAGCTAGAGGCAGAGGCAGAGGTCAGCAGCTTAGGCGAAGCCAGGCCACACCCGGAATCTCCCAAGATGTTCCAGTTCGTACCCAGCCCCGAAAAACTCCCACCTCGAGGGCACGTTTCTCGAAGGTGTGGAGTTTTTTCAAGGAATGCGCCGAGGACAGATATAGTGTTGTCTGCACAATTTGCCTCTCGAAATTGATTAGGGGCTCTGAGAAGAGCAACCTGTCCACCACTTCAATGCGCCGTCATTTGGAATCCAAGCACTGGAATCAGTGGCAGGCAGCAACGGCAGGACAAAGGCCGCCTGCCGTTCACGCCACTGCCACTGCCTCTGCCACTGCCTCTGCCACTGCCACTGCTGACTGTGCTGGCGATGCACTCCAGAGGACGAGCCAGGACACCACTTCATCTGCCTCCGCCACTTTGTTGACTTCTACCTCATCCTCCCCTGGTCCTGTCTTATCTCCTTCTCCTGCACCATCAAAGGCACCATCAGGCGTTTCTTTACAACAACCCACCATCTCTCAGACATTGGAGCGGCGGCAGAAATACACTGCTAACCACCCACACGCGCAAGCCTTGAACGCCAACATCGCTAAACTGCTGGCCCAGGAGATGTTGGCGTTCCGGCTTGTTGAAACTCCCGCCTTCCTGGACCTGATGGCAACTGCGGCACCTCGCTATGCCGTCCCTAGCCGTCACTACTTCTCCCGGTGTGCCGTCCCCGCCTTGCACCAGCACGTGTCACTCAACATCAGGCGGGCCCTTAGTTCCGCGCTTTGCACAAAGGTCCACTTGACCACCGACGCGTGGACAAGTGCATGCGGACAGGGACGCTACATTTCACTGACGGCACACTGGGTGAATGTAGTTGAGGCTGGGACTGCTTCCCAAACTGGCCCGGTGTACCTCGTCTCCCCGCCTAACATTCCTGGCAGGGACACGAGAAGAACACCCCCCTCCTCCTCCTCCTCTACCGCCTCCTCCTCCGCCACCGCCTCCTCCTCCGCCACCGCCTCCTCCTCCGCTGTTAGATTGACCCCAGCTACGAGTTGGAAACGTTGCAGCACTGGCGTTGGTAGACGTCAGCAGGCTGTGCTGAAGCTGATCAGCTTGGGGGACAGACAGCACACTGCCTCCGAGGTGAGGGATGCCCTCCTCGATGAGACGGCAATATGGTTTGAGCCGCTGCACCTGGGCCCAGGCATGGTCGTTTGTGATAACGGCCGGAACCTGGTAGCAGCTCTGGAGCTTGCCGGACTCCAACATGTTCCATGCCTGGCCCACGTCTTCAACCTAGTGGTGCAACGTTTCCTAAAGAGCTACCCCAATGTTCCAGAGCTACTGGTGAAAGTGCGGCGCATGTGCGCCCACTTTCGCAAGTCGACAGTAGCCGCTGCTAGCTTAAAATCTCTCCAGCAACGCCTGCATGTGCCACAACACCGGCTTTTGTGCGACGTCCCCACACGCTGGAACTCAACGTTTCAGATGTTGAATAGAGTGGTTGAGCAGCAGAGACCTTTGATGGAATACCAGCTACAAAACCCTAGGGTGCCACAAAGTCAGCTGCCTCAGTTTCACATCCATGAGTGGCCATGGATGAGAGACCTTTGTGACATCCTACGGGTCTTTGAGGAGTCCACAAGGAGGGTGAGCTCTGAGGATGCGATGGTGAGCCTTACAATCCCGCTCTTGTGTGTTCTGAGAGAATCCCTGATTGACATCAGGGATAACTCAGATCACACAGAGGAGTTAGGGATAGCATCCGATCCGTCACAGCTGGAGAGTAGGTCCACACATCTGTCCGCTTCACTGCGTTTAATGGAGGAGGAGGAGGAGGAGGAGGAGGAGGAGGAAGAAGAGTTGTCCGATGATGTGATGGTGATACAGGAGGCTTCCGGGCAACTTCGAATCGTCCCATTGTTGCAGCGCGGATGGGTAGACATGGAGGATGAGGAGGAAATGGAGATTGAACTTTCCGGTGGGGCCAGAGGAGTCATGCCAACTAACACTGTGGCAGACATGGCTGAGTTCATGTTGGGGTGCTTTACAACCGACAAGCGTATTGTCAAAATCATGGAGGACAACCAGTACTGGATCTTTGCTATCCTTGACCCCCGGTATAAAAACAACATCTCGTCTTTTATTCCGGTAGAGGGGAGGGCCAATCGCATCAATGCTTGCCACAGGCAATTGGTGCAGAATATGATGGAGATGTTTCCAGCATGTGACGTTGGCGGCAGGGAGGGCAGTTCCTCCAGTAGGCAACCAAGTTCTCACCGGTCCACACAAACGAGGGGCACACTGTCTAAGGTCTGGGACACCTTGATGGCACCCCCTCGCCAAAGTGCCGCCACGGAGGGTCCTAGTGTCACCAGGCGTGAGAAGTATAGGCGCATGTTGCGGGAATACCTTTCCGACCACAGCCCTGTCCTCTCCGACCCCTCTGCGCCCTACACGTATTGGGTGTCGAAGTTGGACCTGTGGCTTGAACTTGCCCTATATGCCTTGGAGGTGCTGTCCTGTCCTGCCGCCAGCGTCCTATCTGAGAGGGTGTTCAGTGCAGCCGGTGGCATCATCACTGACAAGCGCACCCGTCTGTCAGCTGAGAGTGCCGACCGGCTCACTTTGATAAAAATGAACCACCACTGGATAGAGCCTTCATTTTTGTGCCCACCTGTGTAAAGCACCCCAACATGAAACTCCATGTCTGTACTCAACCTCTCCAATTCCTCCGCATCCTCATACTCATCCACCATAAGCGTTGCACAATTCTGCTAATACTAGGCTCCCTCCAACATGATTTCCCCCAACTCTGCTGGTTAGAGGCTCCCTCCACCCTGATTTCCACCAACTCTGCTGGTTAGAGGCTCCCTCCACCCTGCTTTCCCACAACTCTGCTGGTTAGAGGCTCCTTCCACCATGAATTTGCCCAAACTGGGCTGTTTAGAGGCTCCCTCCACCATGAATTGGTCCAAACTGGGCTGGTTAGAGGCTCCCTCCACCATTAATTGGTCCAAACTGGGCTGGTTAGAGGCTCCCTCCACCATGAATTTGCCCAAACTGGGCTGTTTAGAGGCTCCCTCCACCATGAATTTGCCCAAACTGGGCTGTTTAGAGGCTCCCTCCACCATGAATTGGTCCAAACTGGGTTTTTTAGAGGCTCCCTCCACCATGAATTGGTCCAAACTGGGCTGGTTAGAGGCTCCCTCCACCATGAATTGGTCCAAACTGGGGTGGTTAGAGGCTCCCTCCACCATTAATTGGTCCAAACTGGGCTGGTTAGAGGCTCCCTCCACCATTAATTGGTCCAAACTGGGCTGGTTAGAGGCTCCCTCCACCATTAAATTGGTCCAAACTGGGCTGGTTAGAGGCTCCCTCCACCATGAATTTGCCCAAACTGGGCTGTTTAGAGGCTCCCTCCACCATGAATTTGCCCAAACTGGGCTGGTTAGAGGCTCCCTCCACCATGAATTGGTCCAAACTGGGGTTTTTAGAGGCTCCCTCCACCATGAATTGGTCCAAACTTGGCTGTTTAGAGGCTCCCTCCACCATGAATTGGTCCAAACTGGGGTGGTTAGAGGCTCCCTCCACCATTAATTGGTCCAAACTGGGCTGGTTAGAGGCTCCCTCCACCATTAATTGGTCCAAACTGGGCTGGTTAGAGGCTCCCTCCACCATGAATTTGCCCAAACTGGGCTGTTTAGAGGCTCCCTCCACCATGAATTTGCCCAAACTGGGCTGGTTAGAGGCTCCCTCCACCATGAATTGGTCCAAACGGGTTTTTAGAGGCTCCCTTCACCATGAATTGGTCCAAACTTGGCTGTTTAGAGGCTCCCTCCACCATGAATTGGTCCAAACTGGGGTGGTTAGAGGCTCCCTCCACCATTAATTGGTCCAAACTGGGCTGGTTAGAGGCTCCCTCCACCATTAATTGGTCCAAACTGGGCTGGTTAGAGGCTCCCTCCACCATGAATTGGTCCAAACTGGGGTTTTTAGAGGCTCCCTCCACCATGAATTGGTCCAAACTTGGCTGTTTAGAGGCTCCCTCCACCATTAATTGGTCCAAACTGGGCTGGTTAGAGGCTCCCTCCACCATGAATTGGTCCAAACTGGGTTTTTTAGAGGCTCCCTCCACCATGAATTTGCCCAAACTGGGCTGTTTAGAGGCTCCCTCCACCATGAATTGGTCCAAACTGGGTTTTTTAGAGGCTCCCTCCACCATGAATTGGTCCAAACTGGGCTGGTTAGAGGCTCCCTCCACCATGAATTGGTCCAAACTGGGGTGGTTAGAGGCTCCCTCCACCATTAATTGGTCCAAACTGGGCTGGGTAGAGGCTCCCTCCACCATTAATTGGTCCAAACTGGGCTGGTTAGAGGCTCCCTCCACCATTAATTGGTCCAAACTGGGCTGGTTAGAGGCTCCCTCCACCATTAATTGGTCCAAACTGGGCTGGTTAGAGGCTCCCTCCACCATTAATTGGTCCAAACTGGGCTGGTTAGAGGCTCCCTCCACCATGAATTGGTCCAAACTGGGCTGGTTAGAGGCTCCCTCCACCATTAATTGGTCCAAACTGGGCTGGTTAGAGGCTCCCTCCACCATGAATTTGCCCAAACTGGGCTGTTTAGAGGCTCCCTCCACCATGAATTTGCCCAAACTGGGCTGTTTAGAGGCTCCCTCCACCATGAATTGGTCCAAACTGGGTTTTTTAGAGGCTCCCTCCACCATGAATTGGTCCAAACTGGGCTGGTTAGAGGCTCCCTCCACCATGAATTGGTCCAAACTGGGGTGGTTAGAGGCTCCCTCCACCATTAATTGGTCCAAACTGGGCTGGTTAGAGGCTCCCTCCACCATTAATTGGTCCAAACTGGGCTGGTTAGAGGCTCCCTCCACCATGAATTTGCCCAAACTGGGCTGGTTAGAGGCTCCCTCCACCATGAATTGGTCCAAACTGGGGTTTTTAGAGGCTCCCTCCACCATGAATTGGTCCAAACTTGGCTGTTTAGAGGCTCCCTCCACCATGAATTTGCCCAAACTGGGCTGTTTAGAGGCTCCCTCCACCATGAATTGGTCCAAACTGGGTTTTTTAGAGGCTCCCTCCACCATGAATTGGTCCAAACTGGGCTGGTTAGAGGCTCCCTCCACCATGAATTGGTCCAAACTGGGGTGGTTAGAGGCTCCCTCCACCATTAATTGGTCCAAACTGGGCTGGGTAGAGGCTCCCTCCACCATTAATTGGTCCAAACTGGGCTGGTTAGAGGCTCCCTCCACCATTAATTGGTCCAAACTGGGCTGGTTAGAGGCTCCCTCCACCATTAATTGGTCCAAACTGGGCTGGTTAGAGGCTCCCTCCACCATTAATTGGTCCAAACTGGGCTGGTTAGAGGCTCCCTCCACCATGAATTGGTCCAAACTGGGCTGGTTAGAGGCTCCCTCCACCATTAATTGGTCCAAACTGGGCTGGTTAGAGGCTCCCTCCACCATGAATTTGCCCAAACTGGGCTGTTTAGAGGCTCCCTCCACCATGAATTTGCCCAAACTGGGCTGTTTAGAGGCTCCCTCCACCATGAATTGGTCCAAACTGGGTTTTTTAGAGGCTCCCTCCACCATGAATTGGTCCAAACTGGGCTGGTTAGAGGCTCCCTCCACCATGAATTGGTCCAAACTGGGGTGGTTAGAGGCTCCCTCCACCATTAATTGGTCCAAACTGGGCTGGTTAGAGGCTCCCTCCACCATTAATTGGTCCAAACTGGGCTGGTTAGAGGCTCCCTCCACCATGAATTTGCCCAAACTGGGCTGGTTAGAGGCTCCCTCCACCATGAATTGGTCCAAACTGGGGTTTTTAGAGGCTCCCTCCACCATGAATTGGTCCAAACTTGGCTGTTTAGAGGCTCCCTCCACCATTAATTGGTCCAAACTGGGCTGGTTAGAGGCTCCCTCCACCATGAATTGGTCCAAACTGGGTTTTTTAGAGGCTCCCTCCACCATGAATTTGCCCAAACTGGGCTGTTTAGAGGCTCCCTCCACCATGAATTTGCCCAAACTGGGCTGGTTAGAGGCTCCCTCCACCATGAATTGGTCCAAACTGGGGGTTTTAGAGGCTCCCTCCACCATGAATTGGTCCAAACTTGGCTGTTTAGAGGCTCCCTCCACCATGAATTGGTCCAAACTGGGGTGGTTAGAGGCTCCCTCCACCATTAATTGGTCCAAACTGGGCTGGTTAGAGGCTCCCTCCACCATTAATTGGTCCAAACTGGGCTGGTTAGAGGCTCCCTCCACCATGAATTGGTCCAAACTGGGTTTTTTAGAGGCTCCCTCCACCATGAATTTGCCCAAACTGGGCTGTTTAGAGGCTCCCTCCACCATGAATTGGTCCAAACTGGGCTGGTTAGAGGCTCCCTCCACCATGAATTTCCCAAAACTTGGCTGTTTAGAGGCTCCCTCCACCATTAATTGGTCCAAACTGGGCTGGTTAGAGGCTCCCTCCACCATGAATTGGTCCAAACTGGGGTTTTTAGAGGCTCCCTCCACCATGAATTGGTCCAAACTTGGCTGTTTAGAGGCTCCCTCCACCATGAATTGGTCCAAACTGGGGTGGTTAGAGGCTCCCTCCACCATTAATTGGTCCAAACTGGGCTGGTTAGAGGCTCCCTCCACCATTAATTGGTCCAAACTGGGCTGGTTAGAGGCTCCCTCCACCATGAATTTGCCCAAACTGGGCTGTTTAGAGGCTCCCTCCACCATGAATTTGCCCAAACTGGGCTGGTTAGAGGCTCCCTCCACCATGAATTGGTCCAAACGGGTTTTTAGAGGCTCCCTTCACCATGAATTGGTCCAAACTTGGCTGTTTAGAGGCTCCCTCCACCATGAATTGGTCCAAACTGGGTTTTTTAGAGGCTCCCTCCACCATGAATTTGCCCAAACTGGGCTGTTTAGAGGCTCCCTCCACCATGAATTTGCCCAAACTGGGCTGGTTAGAGGCTCCCTCCACCATGAATTGGTCCAAACTGGGGTTTTTAGAGGCTCCCTCCACCATGAATTGGTCCAAACTTGGCTGTTTAGAGGCTCCCTCCACCATGAATTGGTCCAAACTGGGGTGGTTAGAGGCTCCCTCCACCATTAATTGGTCCAAACTGGGCTGGTTAGAGGCTCCCTCCACCATTAATTGGTCCAAACTGGGCTGGTTAGAGGCTCCCTCCACCATGAATTTGCCCAAACTGGGCTGTTTAGAGGCTCCCTCCACCATGAATTTGCCCAAACTGGGCTGGTTAGAGGCTCCCTCCACCATGAATTGGTCCAAACGGGTTTTTAGAGGCTCCCTTCACCATGAATTGGTCCAAACTTGGCTGTTTAGAGGCTCCCTCCACCATGAATTGGTCCAAACTGGGGTGGTTAGAGGCTCCCTCCACCATTAATTGGTCCAAACTGGGCTGGTTAGAGGCTCCCTCCACCATTAATTGGTCCAAACTGGGCTGGTTAGAGGCTCCCTCCACCATGAATTGGTCCAAACTGGGGTTTTTAGAGGCTCCCTCCACCATGAATTGGTCCAAACTTGGCTGTTTAGAGGCTCCCTCCACCATTAATTGGTCCAAACTGGGCTGGTTAGAGGCTCCCTCCACCATGAATTGGTCCAAACTGGGTTTTTTAGAGGCTCCCTCCACCATGAATTTGCCCAAACTGGGCTGTTTAGAGGCTCCCTCCACCATGAATTGGTCCAAACTGGGTTTTTTAGAGGCTCCCTCCACCATGAATTGGTCCAAACTGGGCTGGTTAGAGGCTCCCTCCACCATGAATTGGTCCAAACTGGGGTGGTTAGAGGCTCCCTCCACCATTAATTGGTCCAAACTGGGCTGGTTAGAGGCTCCCTCCACCATTAATTGGTCCAAACTGGGCTGGTTAGAGGCTCCCTCCACCATTAATTGGTCCAAACTGGGCTGGTTAGAGGCTCCCTCCACCATGAATTTGCCCAAACTGGGCTGTTTAGAGGCTCCCTCCACCATGAATTTGCCCAAACTGGGCTGGTTAGAGGCTCCCTCCACCATGAATTGGTCCAAACTGGGGTTTTTAGAGGCTCCCTCCACCATTAATTGGTCCAAACTGGGCTGGTTAGAGGCTCCCTCCACCATGAATTGGTCCAAACTGGGTTTTTTAGAGGCTCCCTCCACCATGAATTTGCCCAAACTGGGCTGTTTAGAGGCTCCCTCCACCATGAATTGGTCCAAACTGGGGTGGTTAGAGGCTCCCTCCACCATTAATTGGTCCAAACTGGGCTGGTTAGAGGCTCCCTCCACCATTAATTGGTCCAAACTGGGCTGGTTAGAGGCTCCCTCCACCATGAATTTGCCCAAACTGGGCTGGTTAGAGGCTCCCTCCACCATGAATTGGTCCAAACTGGGTTTTTTAGAGGCTCCCTCCACCATGAATTTGCCCAAACTGGGCTGGTTAGAGGCTCCCTCCACCATGAATTGGTCCAAACTGGGGTTTTTAGAGGCTCCCTCCACCATGAATTTGCCCAAACTCTGCTGGTTAGAGGCTCAATCCACCCTGATTTTCAAAACAAATGTTGGTGCCAACCTCAACTTACTACAAGGGCCAAATTCACTGCTGGTGACAAGCTCTCCTCACTGCAAGTGCCAAATACACATGTTTCAAGGTGTTTTCCTACTGTCAGAGAGGTGGTATTGAGTGTGTAAAGTGTGTAGTTGTTAGGCTGTGATGTTGGGGTAATAGAGGGTCTTTGGTGTGTTAGATGCCCCCAGACATGCTTCCCCTGCTGTCCCAGTGTCATTCCAGAGGTGTTGGCATCATTTCCTGGGGTGTCATAGTGGACTTGGTGACCCTCCAGACACGGATTTGGGTTTCCCCCTTAACGAGTATCTGTTCCCCATAGACTATAATGGGGTTCGAAACCCGTTCGAACACACGAACATTGAGCGGCTGTTCGAATCGAATTTCGAACCTCGAACATTTTAGTGTTCGCTCATCTCTATTGCTGACCATGTCCATCCCTTTATGACCACAATGTACCCAACATCTGATGGCTACTTTCAGCAGGATAATGCGCCATGTCATAAAGCTGGAATCATCTCAGACTGGTTTCTTGAACATGACAATGAGTTCACTGTACTCCAATGGCCTCCACAGTCACCAGATCTCAATCCAATAGAGCATCTTTGGGATGTGGTGGAACGGGAGATTCGTATCATGGATGTGCAGCCGACAAATCTGCGGCAACTGTGTGATGCCATCATGTCAATATGGACCAAAATCTCTGAGGAATGCTTCCAGCACCTTGTTGAATCTATGCCACGAAGAATTGAGGCAGTTCTGAAGGCAAAAGGGGGTCCAACCCGTTACTAGCATGGTGTACCTAATAAAGTGGCCGGTGAGTGTAGAGTTTATTTGCAAACTAACTCAAATCCAGCTCTGTTACATCAGCTTCATATTGTGCATCTTCCAGTGATACTGTGGTAATTTATATTGGATATACAGTATATTAGATATGTGGTAATTTATGTACAACCAATCCCTCATTACTGACAGCAGACATACTGCTATGAATAGAGATAGCAGATCAAGTGAAACCCCGCCCACCAATGTACCGAGAAAATCAGGAAGTGAACAGAGCACACAGCATGCAGGTTGCTGAACAAGCCAGTTGGGAATACCCCTTAAAAAAGGAATGGGAAATATAAAGGAGGCTTTCATACTTTGCCCTGCTGTTAAATCCATTCCTGGATTTGGCTAAAAAAACGCAGCAAAATCTACAACAGAAAAGCAGCTTTTCCACTACATGAGGTTTGCTATGAGATGTCTGCCAGCCAGTTTTCACTACAACTTTCCGCCATAATTCACAGCTGGCTCTGGCTTTCAACCTTTGCAGTGTATATAGTGCAATGTTAATAGTGTTGCCTTACCTTTACAGCTTTGCACCGTTCAAGCTCATGGTATGTATTGTTGTAACAGTTATTGCAGTTGCAGTTGCTGCAGAATTCACCACTTGCAAAGCATTCACAATAACTGAGTGGGAAACAAGAAAAAGAATAAATAAAAGCCGTCACTATTGGTAAGGACAGTAAATTATGAAGCATGTCCTATTTTTACCCACATTTGCAGAACATACAAGGGGATCATACAAGTCTTCTTGCAGATCAGTGTTTATGAACACTAAAAACCTCTACGGTCGTTTGAAGGAGTCCTAACAAATAAATCAACTGGGGACAGTGAAAAAACTTAATGTGACTGCTGAGGCCAATCAGTAAAGGGCCTAAATGTCACTACCTGTGACATCATAGGTCCTCTTCCTGAGACCTACTGAAGCCATGTGACCACTGATGGCAATCAGCGGCTTCAGCAGAACGCCGGAAAAGAACTGGAAGATGCCACTGGAGCAGAGGAACCAAGACACACAGGAGGACAGGTGAGGATGAATTTTTTTAATTTTTTTTCACTGCCCCCAGCAGATTTAAACGTTAACAGGGTTATCCATTTTTGCCTGGACAAACCCTTTAATGTTTGTGGGAGAAATAGTACCATGTAATACTCTATAAGATGTACTGGCAAACTGAAAGAAATTCTGAATGATGTGGAATTTAAAAAAAAACTGTGTGCCACTTTTTTAGGGCAGCTTCACACCAGCGTCCGGTCTCCGCTTTGCAGGTTTCCGTCTTTTGCCTGAGAAAACTGGGTAGGAGACGGAAACTCGGCGGTCAGTTTTTAAACCCATTCACTTGAATGGGTTTTCAAAGTGTCCGCCCGTGAGAGTCTTGTGCCTCTCCGCGGCGAAACTGCTTTTTTTTTTTTTCACCAAAGTCCTGCATGTCCGTTTATGTATCCAGTTAAATAAAATGGTTTCGCCACGGAGAGGCACAAGATGCTCAGAAGCGGACACTTTGCAAACCTATTCAAATGAATGTGTTTGAAAACTGACCGCCAAGTTTCGTTCTCGTGTGTGTGTGTGTGTGTGTGTGTGTATATAATATATCTTTTGTTATTCCTTGTTATATTGTTTTTAAGGGGCTAGTCTTTATTTTTACCATTTTGGGGAATGTCTGATGACTTGATTGGTTTTTATTACATTTTTTATTACATCAGTTTGCCTATTTTCCCCGCTATGGTATTCACCATATGGGAAAATACTTTTATAAGTTTGTAGGTCAGGCATTTTAGGACACGTCAGTTGTTTGTTTGATCTAGACAAAAGTGGGAGAGGTTTTTTTTTTCCTTTTTTTTAATTTTTAAAAAATATAGCCATCTGGCCCATAAGGTGTCCCTACCCAGAGGAGACGAGTAATGTAAACAATACATTAAAGTTGGGGCGGCCTGGTACAGATTTTGCAATGCAGCTCAGTAGCTTCATGTTATCAATATTAATCTAAAGGCTGAGGCACCACGTTGCAGAAACTTAGCTATTTTTGTTGCAGATTTTGTTGCGGTTTTTTGAGCCAAAGCCAAGAATGGCTACAAAAGGAATGGGAAATATCTAGGAAATACATATGCTTCTACCTTTTCCCCAATCCACTCCTGGCTTTGGCTCAAAAAAACGCAACAAAAAAAGGCTGCATTTTCCGTAACGTGGGGCCTTAGCCTAAATTAGGACTTCCATTAAACCTTTTCTACTTATTTCTCAAGAATAATGAATGCTTTTTACTTACAGCTTCAAGCATTGTGTTTTTGAGCAGCTGCATGGTTTTTTCGACTTGGTGTCCTCCACAGAACTGTAATACAAATAAAATGGTAACTGTGAGAATATTAGATTATTTATTGATTTATTACCAACATTCTACAAAGAATAATTCTGCTCTAGGTGGTTATTAACAACGACAAAATTTCAACAACAAAAATATAGAAATATAATTTTTTTTACCATTTTATTACAGTAACTATGTTATTTATAGCACCCATACATGAAACATTTATATAGGAAAGGAGTCCGATTTATAAAAGTTAATTTTTTTTAAAATGTGGTTAATGGTTGTTTTAAGACAGGGTGATTTGAGACACTAAACCTTATGAGGTCCCAAGTCGTTGCTTTTTATACTGAGGCCCCACGTTGCGGAAACACTGCTTTTTTGTTGCAGATTTTGCTGCAGTGTTTGAGCCAAAGCCAAGAATGGCTACAAAAGGAAAGGGAAATATATAGGAAGTTCTTATACTTCTCCCTTCAGCTCAATCCATTCCTGGCTTTGGCTCAAAAAATGCAACAAAATCTGCATTTCCGAAACGTGGGACTTCAGCCTTACCCCTCGTTCACATCTGCGTTTGGTAATCCATTCCCTGGGACTCCCTGAACTGAATACCAAACACATTTGCAAGTGTTGTGCAGTGAAAGCACACGGACCCCATAGACTATAATGGATCCGTGTGCTTGCCGCACGCTGCCCGCACGAATTAAGCAGACAGGAAAGTAGATTGTGATGTACTTTCCTGTCCACATGTTCTGTGCGGAGATCTGGCGGCAAGCACACGGACCCCATTACAGTCTATGGGGATCCGTGTGCTTTTACTGCACAGCGCTTGCAATTGCGTTTAGTATTCCATTCGGGGGGCGGGTCTTGTCCCCATGCGGACTCCCCCAAACGGAATACGAATGCAGATGTGAACCAACCCTCACTGTACCTGCAAATTAGATGAGATTCTGCATAATATCATCCACACATTGCCAAAAAATCTGTAGTAAAAATACTGTGATTTCATAAACAGTCGCATTTTTGTAAATCGCAGCACGTAAATTATACCTACAAAAATGCCGGCGGCTTCCGTTTAAGTAGAATAGAGAAAGCCTGCAGACGAAAACTCGGAACTTTTTGTGAAAAGCACTGTGGGAAAAACTGCGATGCATTTCCGCTGCTGTCTTTTCAACAGTGTTTTTTGCCTGCGACTCGCTACAAAGGGGGCCATAGCCTAAGAACGTTCAAAGCTGTGTTTTTGAAAAAAAAAATGGGGGGGGGGGGGCTGGACATCCCCTTTAAGAGAAATACCTAACAGGGTTAGAGCACACGAGTTTACTTTTCAGGAAATTGATGAATATATTAAGGAACACATATCAGCGATCACTGCAAAACCTAAATGAATGTTGTACACGGAGAAAATTACAGGAAAATGCAATAAAAAGATATAACAGGTTGGTCACTGGAATGAGAGATAAAAGAACACGTCATTGCCCCAGGAGGAAAATTCCGCTCATTGTTCCATGACCTCTTATCATTTCATATGTTCAGTTAGGGCGATCCTCGCTTTACAACCTCATTCAATAATGTATTTGCACTTCTTAGACCCCTTTCTCCAGTTTCCTGCGTCTATCAGATTACAGTTTCGCCTGCAGTTGTAGAGAAAGCCACGGTGATTTAATATGGTAGACACGTGCAAAACAATTGGATGCTTCATTTTCTTGGAATCAATTGAAATAAATTTAGATGCTGCAAATGTGAATAAATAGCAGAACGTTGTAAAATTAGAAAGGGAAGTAATTCTATCAAATTATTACTGTCAGCTGCGAGTATACTTGGATTGTTTCTGGCAGTGTCAGGTAACAACATAGATCTCCACATGTAATAAATGAGTCAGTTCTCCTTACTCGGACAGGGTTACGTTTGACGCTTCCAGATCTAAGTCTTGAAATGTTACATCACCAAATAAAGTATATACAGCTCTGTTATCCACCTGTATAAAGAAATAAGATTGCTTTAGAGGATTTGGCATTTGCAGTTTTATACACTTTGCACTGTGGTTTGCAGACATGTAATATCAGTAGTTATCAATCCTAAATGGTCTAGATTTGTGAACAAGGGTGCGGTATCCAACTGATTTTACACAGTTCTGCCAATGCTGGTTCTCAGACCCCCTGGACCCAGTCCTGCAGCTGCACCATTCACATACAGATCATCCAATACTCTGGGATTCCTCTGTCCACATGCACCGCCACCTATGTCCCACTGAGTGAGGAAATGAGACATGGAACCCTTAGATGTTTTCTCCGCACTGCCATTCCGTAGATATCCAGGTTTTCATTGATATGCAAATGAGTTTTCGCCCTCTCCGCAACGTGTTCTTCCAATGACTTCTTCTGGCTTTAGATGGCACGCATGCACAGTCGGTTCTGCCATTGGTCAGAGCCAACTGCGCATGCCTGCAGCCAATTCCTAGTGGCTGCTTACACAGTACACTCGTGTAAGTGGCCACAAGAAAATGGCCGCAGGCATGAACAGTGGGCTCTTCCCACCTAAAGCCAGAAGAAGCCATCGGAAGAACACGTAGCGGAGAGAGAGGGCGTTCCAGAGGAAGAAGAGGCCGTCGCTGGAGAGTTCTCTCGCAGCACTGGGGACGCCTCCAGTGCTGTTTGAGGTTTAACATAAAAAACAGTGATACTCACCCTTCCCTCAATCCCACGCAGCTCTGTCTGTAGTCTCACTCACAGAGTTGTAGGAGCGATGTGAATGACGTCATCACATTGTGCCTACATCTCCAGGAGCTGAGCTGTGACAGCTCCTACTTCACTCACCTGTGTATTCAACTCATCTGCGTCAAGAGGACACAGATGAGTTGAAACCAGGACATACCCCGACCGAGACAGGACCCCAAATCCGGTTGAATGGTATGAATAACTCCTTTAACCCTTTCACACTGTAAATTATTTATTTTAATCATGTAACATCATATTACTAATATCCGCTATAATGCCTACAAAATATTTATTCTGCTGTCAATTTAAATAAGTATACCCATCACCAGACCACCTCTGCTATCTACTAGCAAGGGCTGGGCAGGTAATGTCAGGCCCTGTTCAAGACCATCTCTGTTCTCTCCACTTCACTGTGATTGACATCTATTGAAGCCTTCTGTGGGCTCCTCAAAGTGCACTCAGTAGCTAAGCCATGATAAGGACAAGAACAGTGCCTTGATCTCTGTTATCTCTACATGTAAATCCGGAGATAACGGTAAGCAGATGAAAACAAGCACAGTCTCAGGGGCAGAGTCCTGGCCTACTGGTACAGGTGAAACCTTTAGATGGTAAAACCCCTTTAATTCTGTATCTATATATTCAGAATGTATAAACTCACGTCATCTATTGCAAAATGTGGCATAGAAGTAACAGGTAAAAAGCCTCTCAGCACGGGTGTGGGCTCCGGTCCATCTTAAAACAAAAATAGAAAAACATGAACATCCAATTATATTAAACCACACACAACATATATATTATAGCACTAGCAACAGAGGGAACACTACCACACTATGGCTACGTTCACACTACTGTTTTTTTAATGTCTGTCATAGGATGAGAGCAACAAATATTAGCTGTAACAGATGGAGTCCCCTCGGTCTATCTCTGGTTCCTTTGATCCTAATGTAAGCAACAAAAGCGTTCGTCATTTTTTAAAAAAATTGGAAATAACGTCGACGGATAACCGACGAAGGGGGCTACATGCTATGGAGACAGAGCTAAACACTGGGGAGGGCTCTGATGCGATCACACTTTTTAGGGCACTGCTGCAGTTAACCATTTCTAACAATGATGTGGTTAGAGTGGGCCGGTCTCCTCTCTGGGCCTTGTACTGGCTATGTGTCCTTCCCTTATGCTCTTGTTCTGATGTCACTTATAGAGGTGCCTTTGAACTCTATAATGGCCAAAGAAATAAAGCGACAAGCCGGTCATTTTTTTTCTTGACTCATTACATTGTCTGAGAGACCATCCCCTCAATAGTATTAGGCCGAGTTCACACAGGGTATTTTGGTCAGGATTCCTGGGAGCCGGTCAGTTCTTTTTTCCGGGAGCGGTTTGTTTCGGATCTCGAAAAAAAGACGCAACATGCTCATTCTTCAGGCAGATACACATACCATCTTCCTTACAGTTTTTTTTTTTTTTAATTCATCCTACTAATGGTATTCCTCTATAACCTCACAATTCCCTACAGATTTTCTCCTAGTGCCCCTACTAGAACAAATAGTAGAACAACCCCTACCACTACTACCTTCACCACCACCGACAGTCACGTCTTTCACCTCTACATTTAAAAAACACTGTTTGTTCTAATCCAACTCATCAAGAAGAGGAAGTAGAGGAAGTTGGACTATGAGGAATATCTCTCTCAGCAAACGCCACAAGACTACTAGGGAATGGGATCTTTATCAGTGAAAATGAAGAATACATGGTTAAAAGTGCAAAAAAAAAACAGTGTGGCAAATTAAGTTTTACAACAGAATAGGTGGAGGAACAACCAGAATCCTGAATCACCATTATGGTTTTCAAAAATGTCATCTTTATTCTCATATAACACTGCAGCTAATGGCGGACTGCCAAGACCAGAAACAGTGTTGCTGTCCACATCTTTATTGTTAGCATTAGTACTTGCACTGGCGGATGGCATGGTAGTAAGACAAGTACCGTATCTCTTCTCCTACTTTAGCTTGTCCCTGCCTTGTTTTTTCCCCACTTATTTGATGTCACTGCTTATTTAATAGCAATTGGTGACAATTCTAAGACTGTGTGTATTTGTTTTTATTTTTGCAAAAGACTATAGTTAGAAAAAAAAAGTACGGTAAATAAAATTAGATTTAGCCTTGAATGTATTAGGCTCATTCATTCAGACCTAATCCGGAGCGGAATGCCACGACAGGGTCCCGGTGCACTGCATATTCGGAAAAAGTCAGGAGTGGCTGGAGACTGAGCTGTCAGTGAACCTGTGTGACCGCCATTCTGCACCTTGTTACAGTATATACAAATAGGTGACTGATAACTCTCTCTTAATATACACACACAGGGTGGGACACTGATCATGATTTAGGACAGCCCACTCCTCCTCACAACTAGTTGTGTCAATGTACTGATACCTGCAAATCTTCCAACAGTCACAGTCGTTTCTGGCTTTGGCGGCACGCAATGCTGTTCCTCAGGTTGAGATAAAAGTTGATAGCTCTTTAGTTCTCCAGTGTCAGGGTTGTTAACATACAGGATTTTACCGTCAGTGTTATGCAATACCTTAAGCAATGCAAAAAAAAATAAAAAATCATATTTTATAAATACCATGGTTACTTATGGTCCTGCATTACAGACCCACATCTTATTTCAAAAACTTTATTCTAAAGCTTCTATAAGAATACAAAGTATATCAAGACTTTAGGAGCATTTGCTGACAACGCGTACAAAGTTATTTTGCCTTCCAAACAGTGGACACCTCAGAGAAACCAAGAGAACCCATTAGAAGTCAGTGGGGTCCGTGGAGACATCCTGGACGAGTTGGCAAGGTCATGGGAACTGCAGAGGGCTCTGAGTGCCACCTCTAGGACCCATGCCATAGGTTCACCATCACTACACTAGGACATTCTGCCTCATGCTCTCTTCTCCCAGTGCATCCGACTCTTTGACTGAAAGAGATTGCTACCAGGAGAAGCACTGCCATGTCTTAAGACAACAGAGATAACCCTGTGCCAGGCAGATAAGCTTGGAGTCACCAGTGCCAGGGGAAGCTAACCCCTGATCTATGATGACGATTTGGAAACAATTTTTGTCAAAATTTGCATCTTCAGTAACCATTTCTCTTAGCTGTGACAGAAAAGCAAGAAGTAAAACAATGAAATTAAATGGCTTATTAGCATTATTGTATTAAAAAAAACTCATTATTTTTGTTAGATCAGTGCTAACAACAATAGATTAGCGATAACCAATGTCTGAAATTATTATGTGAAGAGACACTTGTGGTCTGAGTCTTTTAGACAAGTTTACAAGCACTTGACGCCTATTGTTTGGATGGATGAACATGTGCCTAACCCTGACTGGGTGCAAGTGGGAGAACATAAATCTTTCCTGCTTTGCTAGTAATGACTGAACACTTATGATAGCCATGCTGCCTAGATGCATGTCATTTGAACCCACCAATTTTGGTGGGATCGGCCAACTATCTAATACATATGGCATCTTTCTGGCCTTTAAATATGTCAATCCTGCAACTGTAAATCTGTTCCATCTGCTCCTGGAATTTCACAAGACCCATTCAGATGAATGGGACAGTTGAGAGGTTCTTTCAGCCACAGACTTACCAGCAGGAGTGTAAGTATCAATGGGTTAAAAAGCCTCCCATTGATTTCAATGAAGCTGGCACACATTGAAGTGAATGGGATCTGTTTTGAGTGCTCACACTCTGACACGTGTATACGTGTCTGAATGCGCGGCGCATTACTCCGTGGGAACGGAGCCTTAAAGAGGACCTTTCATCAGATTGGGCACAAGCAGTTCTACATACTGCTGGAAAGCTGACAGTGCGCTGAATTCAGCGCACTATCGGCTTTTCCGATCTGTGTCCCGGGTAAAGCACTATCAGTCCCGGTACCGTAGCGCTTTACAGTCAGAAGGGCTTTTCTGACAGTCTGTCAGGGACGTCCTTCTCCACAGCAGCGCCTATTGCGCTGTAGAGTGTGAGCGGGGAAGAACGCCCCCTCCCTCTGCTCACAGTACTCGTCCATAGACTAGTACTGGGGGGGGGGGCGGTGTTCCTCTCCGCTCACACTGTACAGTGCGATAAGCGCTGCTGTGGAGAAGGACATTCCTGACAAACTGTCAGAAAAGCCCTTCTGACTGTAAAGCCTGCGGTACCGGGACTGATAACGCTTTACCCGGGGCACAGATCGGGAAAGCCGATAGTGCGCTGAATTCAGCACACTGTCAGCTTTCCAGCAGTATATAGAACTGCCTGTACCCAATTTGATGAAAGGTCCTCTTTAAGAGGTGCAAAGGTAGCCCTGGAGAGTGAGGGAGCCCAAAGGCATAACATACTGGAATTATACACATCATGTGGTTAGTAGGGGCCCCCAATACAGATTTCACATCAGGACCCAATAACTTCAACTTACACCTCCCAAAGTGGATAAGCACATGCTGCGCAAAAGTCTTGCGGTGCAACTTGCCTGCGATACAGGTTTTTAGGCAACTCTATGTGGATTTATCCCTATGGACGACCACCAGCAATTACCTTGTGATTTCTGCTGCAAGAAACACCACATTATGGGTGTATTTGTCACAGCAGAATTTAGGAAAATCTACTGTAATGAGAAAATCAGCAGCAGACAGGTCCATGGTGAACCTAGTGAACGGCCAAAGCTGCACATCCCTGTACAGCTTTGTATTTTGTTGCAGTTTTTTTTTTTTTTTTTTTATTGAAAGCCATTTGTGGCTTTAAAAGGAATGGGAAATATAAAGGAACCTCTCATAGGTCTCTTTTGATAAATCCACACCTGTCTTTGGATCAATAATTCGCAGCAAAAACAGCAACTAAAAAATGCAGCTATTCTGGAACGTGTAACCTCAAGATAAAAGGTTTTTTTTTCCAAATTGTAAACTTACTAACCATCACAGAATTAGTGATAAGCTTGTCGTTAATGGGGATTTGACTGCTGAGAACCCCACCCATTTCTGTGGGCCCAGTGATCTTGAGCATGTACTCTACAGCTGGTCACACGCATAATACAGCAGTCGGATGAACCTCAGGCAATGGCTAATTTCTCCAAGAGCAAAACGAAATGGAAGCTTTTCGTCTCTGACTTCTACAGTCTGGTGACATTGGGAGGAACCCCTACTCACTGGATGGGGTAATACAGCTAATATGGATGACCAGCTAATGCTACAGACTGCTGAGTGCGGTGCTCGCCTCCTCTTTGGCTACCCCATTGAAATAAATGGAGAAAAAAATCTAGTCTAGTAAAGTCTTTAGTGACCTCTAGTGGTCAGAAGTGGCGTTACTGAGTAAGAACAGCTAAATCCAACATGATAAAAGCTCATATTTATTCTGGGTACTGACATTACCAAAATTATTATGATCCCTACCAAAAGTACTGCCTGCTCATACTGTGCCTTTACAAACAGGTCATTTACAATTACTATTAGGACACAAAATCAATGGCGTAACTAGGAATGGCGGGGCCCCGTGGCGAACTTTTGACATGGGTCCCCCTGCTGACTGACGGCCACCGACCAACCCCCCCCCCATTCCTGCGCTCTCTATTATGCCCCATAGCGGCCCCTGCACACAGTATTATACCCCATAGCGGCCCCTGCACACAGTATTATGCCCCATAGTGACCCCTGCACACAGTATTATGCCCCATAGCGGCCCCTGCACACAGTATTATGCCCCATAGTGACCCCTGCACACAGTATTATGCCCCATAGTGACCCCTGCACACAGTATTATGCCCCATAGCGGCCCCTGCACACAGTATTATGCCCCATAGTGGCCCCTGCACACAGTAATATGCCCCATAGTGGCCCCTGCACACAGTATTATGCCCCATAGCGGCCCCTGCACACAGTATTATGCCCCATAGTGGCCCCTGCACACAGTATTATGCCCCATAGCGACCCCTGCACACAGTATTATGCCCCATAGCGGCCCCTGCACACAGTATTATGCACCATAGTGGCCCCTGCACACAGTATTATGCACCATAGTGGCCCCTGCACACAGTATTATGCACCATAGTGGCCCCTGCACACAGTATTATGCACCATAGCGGCCCCTGCACACAGTATTATGCACCATAGCGGCCCCTGCACACAGTATTATGCCCCATAGTGACCCCTGCACACAGTATTATGCCCCATAGCGGCCCCTGCACACAGTATTATGCCCCATAGCGGCCCCTGCACACAGTATTATGCCCCATAGTGGCCCCTGCACACAGTATTATGCCCCATAGCGGCCCCTGCACACAGTATTATGCCCCATAGTGGCCCCTGCACACAGTAATATGCCCCAGAGTGACCCCTGCACACAGTATTATGCCCCATAGTGGCCCCTACACACAGTAGTATGCCCCATAGTGGCCCCTGCACACAGTATTATGCCCCATAGTGGCCCCTGCACACAGTATTATGCCCCATAGCGGCCCCTGCACACAGTATTATGCACCATAGTGGCCCCTGCACACAGTAATATGCCCCAGAGTGACCCCTGCACACAGTATTATGCCCCATAGTGGCCCCTACACACAGTAGTATGCCCCATAGTGGCCCCTGCACACAGTATTATGCCCCATAGTGGCCCCTGCACACAGTATTATGCCCCATAGCGGCCCCTGCACACAGTATTATGCACCATAGTGGCCCCTGCACACAGTATTATGCACAGCACGCCCCGGTCATGTGACGTCAGGGAAAGCCACAGAAGCCTGCCCAGAGAGGTAAGCGACATATTTTTTTGTGTTACTTTACCTCCCCTGGACCTCCGATCATTATACTCAAGTTTAATAACGATGTTTGTGGGGCCCTTGGTGTCACTTACCTGGCCCCTGCCAGGATTGGTAAGTAAAAAAACAAGACCCCAGATATATTATTATTATATCACATCTCATGCTAGGTTCACACTAACGTTCAGGTTTCCGCCCTTTGGGGATGCTGAAAGACAGGAAATCCACTTAAAAAGCAATCACACATGGAAACCCACCAACCCCATAGACTATAATGGGCTCTGCTCTGCTTCTGCCGAATGTTGGAGAGAAAAGTCCTCTTAAGTGGAATGGGGGATGGAGTCCTGTAAGGGCTAGTTCACACGGAGTTAACGCGCGCGCATTCTGGCACGTATACATGTGTCAGAATGTGAGCGCTCAAAACAGATCCCGTTTATTTCAATGTGTCGTTACAGGCGGCCGCAAAATTACGTGCGTTATACGCCCGTAACGACACATTGAAATGAATGGGATCTGTTTTGAGCGCTCACATTCTGACACATGTATACGTGCCAGAATGCGCGCGCGTTAACTCCGTGTGAACTAGCCTTAGGGTGCATTCACACTACTGATATGCTGCCTGATTCTGAACATTAAAACACGTTCAGAATCAGGGCGTATAAAACAGTTCCCATTCATTTCAAAAGGAGCCGGCATACGAGCGCTCCCCATTGAAATGAATGGGCTGCTTTTTACACTACGAGCGCTCCCATTGAAGTGAATGGGAAGTGCTCACGTGTACGGCTCGCCGTGTGAAGGGGTCCGGCGCTCGGCTCAGTCCGAGCCGTACACGCAAGCGCTTCCCATTCACTTCAATGGGAGCGCTCGCAGTGTAAAAAGCAGCCCATTCATTTCAATGGGGAGGGCTTGTATGCCGACTCCCATTGAAATGAATGGGAACTGTTTTATACGCGCTGATTTTGAACGTGTTTTAACGTTCAGAATCAGGCAGCGTATCAGTAGTGTGAATGCACCCTTAAGGAGACTGAAATGCTGGTGTGAACCTAGGGTAAGTCTTAGATGGCTGTAATACATTAGGTCCTGAGTTTAATCACTTACCTTTGATGAAATCATTTTAACAGTTTTCTCCTTCGAAGGGGTTATCCACTTTCTTATATTCATGGTCTATCCTTATTAGATCTGGGACTCCCACCACCCCACTCCAGGACAGAGGAACTCCCTGTAACATGCATGCTGGTAGCACTCTCTGTACAATCTGTAACAGTGGCTTTAGGACTGACATGCTGTCCCATTCAAATCTACCTTTAATTGGAAAGGTATTTCAGTAATAACATGCACTGATGTGCTTGGCCATCTTAGGCAGTTGCACCCCCACTGATCTAGCAGTTCCGGTCCAAAAGAGGGGTCGCCGCGACTGAAAGCCGGTGCACTGTACTGGCATCCTGCCGCACACTCCGCTCCGGATTAGGCCCAATGAATGGGCCTAGTCTGGAGGAGGTTGTGTCTTCAGGCCGAATCGCGAGGTGAAACGGCTCCCGGAAAAAGCTCCCGAGTGGCTCCCATTTCAATGGGAGCCATTTTTTGGTCAGGATTTCAAGCGAATACGGCCTGAAAATCCTGACCAAAGAACTCTGTGTGAACTTACACTAAAAGTCAGTTTGCATGCAATAATTCAGAGAAAAGCTAGACAACTGATGAGCAGAGCAGATAACGGAGGAGGAATATCACATAAATGATACACTTACACGCTGGTCCTGATAAGGTCTGTATGAGTTCTGAAAACTTTCTGTTGATGAAAAAAATAAAGTTGTCACATATTCTCCTTCACTTTTGGTGCTGCAAAACAGTAAATGCATGCTACACGGCTGTGGTCTCCAACCTGTAGATATCACGCTATTGAGAAGCTACAACTAGTAGTTCTGCAGCAGTCAGAAGATCACAGTACGGGTTGGAGACCATTTCTGACCACAGTCTTTATGGAATGTAGTTACATAGGGAAGTACTATCAGACAATGACCTATTGTTTAAATTAAGATTTTATGTAAATGTGTTTTCTTCTTTAACTTTTGCAATTTTTTTTTTTTTAAATTTCCATGTTATTTTCTCTATGTAAAAAAAATTCTAAAATCTTGCCGTTTTCAAGCTCGCCACTGAGCTTCACCTCCTGCTCTGTGAAGATCACTTCTCCACTCAGGGTCACTTTCGGCCCTATTTTCATGGTCAATGGGGATTCCAATGGCCAGCCCTCGAGGGATCAAAACATTTTTCCCCACTACGTCATGATTACAAAAGCACGGCTGCTTTCTTGAAATAGTGTCACACATGTCAACAGGTTTCTTTGTGATATTGAGGCTAACCTCATTCTATACTACCACACACAACTTCTGGAAATGTGCTGCAAGTTTATAAAAATAAATCAGCCATGTTTTCCTAAACTTGCACAACTCTGTTATATACTAGCCCTTGATGGACTAGTATATAAAGGTGTGGGAAGGGGTTAAGAGTAGAGGTGGGAAGAGCAAAGCGTATTACAGATTGTACATACCAGTGGCATAATCTGAAGATCCTGCAGAATGGAGAAGTCCACTAAATGGATGTAGATAAAAGTTCAGTAAATTGTCATTATGATAAGACGTGAATGGTCCAAAATCCTACAGCAGAAAAAATGTTATAAAATTAATGTTAAAAAGCTGAAAAAATAGATAAAAAAGAAACAATTCTACAACCAGGACTGACTGGCTCCCTTTGATTTCAATGGGAGTTGTCTTTTTAGTCAGGAGTTTGAGGTGGATACGGCCTCAAAATCCTGACTAAAAAACTCTGTGTGAACTTAGCCTTAATAACTGAGTTCACATGGAGTTTTTTGGTCAGGAAACTGACTCAAATTCCTCCTAAAAAATGCCTCCCCATAGGACTGTATGTTGAGGCGTTTTTTTGGAGGAGGAATTTGAGTCAGTTTCCTGACCAAAAAATCTCCGCATGAACTCAGCCTAATAACTTAGTAAGTTCACAAGGGTTTTTTTAGTCAAGATTTTGAGGCCGCATCCGCCTCAAAATCCTGACCAAAAAGACAGCTCCCATTGAAATCAATGGGAGCCGAAGCGACATGCTCATTCTTTTAGGCGGATTCACCTTGCGACATCCGCCTGAAGACATTCCCTCCCGACTAGGCCCATTCATTTGGGCCTAATCCAGAGCGGAGCGCACAAAATTTTGGTCCAGAACCTGAAGCGGAGGCCTCAGGTTCCGAACCAAAAAAGCCTGTGTTAACTTATCCTTAGGCTTCCTGCAGACAACCGTACTCTGTCCCGGGAAAGCAGTCCATATGTGGGCCATATTTGCAAACCCCTTTAGGCCAGAGTGACACATGGCATAAACAAAAAAAAAAAAATGCAGCGTTTTACAGTCACATCAAAGTGGATGGAATTCTAGCGAATCCCATCCTCACTTTGCAGGAAAATCCAGGTAAGTGGATACGCTGCAATTTCTAAAATTGTATGGCAACCCATTCTGCTTAAAAATCGGTTACCTGTGAACCCAATAGATTATAATGAAGTCCACAGGGTTTCCAGCCGAAAAATATGCAATGAAGCAGGACTTTTCTCTCTGAATGGGAGACGAAATCCCTGATCGGAAACTGAGCGCAGGAATGAATCCAGCCTTAGAAAATTTTCAAGTGAATAACTTCAGAGTGATGTTCTGTTTGGAAGCATGCCACAAACGAAACATCACAGCAGCATGTGGCCTCAGATGTGGGAGTGATTTATTAGCCAGGATTTCATTGCAGGGGAGAGTGGAAAAGGGAGGGGGACACAGAGAGTGAGAGCAGGGAAGAGGAATCATGGGAAATGTAGTTTGTCCACAGATTTTCTGAATGCAAATAAATAATAGTGATGCAAGGGGCAACAAGTAAAATAAAGCCAAGACTGCACAAGCACTGCTGTGGATGTATTTGCCGGTAATTTTGGAAGCTGTATAACCCTTCAAGACATAAAGTCACAACCCTTTGTCTGGATTCTCTTGAAAAGTATCTAGCAAGGTGCGTGCTTCTGTTATTTGTGATGCAAAACAATGATAAAATTGTCTAAACTGATTTGCTCCAAAAAGAAGGTGCAACTAGCACAAGTCTGGTACAAAGGCCTTAGTAAACATGGATCAATGTGGCTTGTTTCTACAAATTTTATACTGTATATTCTTTATATAGTAGTGATAAACTGTAATACATTGGGTAAAACATTTAGGCTTACAGGATACACTCTGTCGTCATACTGGCATCTTCCACTTTGACTGCATAGACTATTAGGTAAAGTGATGGGGCTGCCCCCCTGTGTTACTGTAGATGGGAGCAGAGGAACCCCATATAGATGTGACCGTGTGTGTGAGAGTTCACAATTCCTCTGAGTAGCCTCTTCTCCTGGCTTTACACCCCCAAAGCCATCAAAGTGTGAATATCTGTAGCTCTCCATTCTTTTATTATATATCTTGAGCTGAATTCAACAAACGGCAGCAAATCTTGAAGATCACAGTCCTTGTGTTTGCACCAGCAATGTCTTCACTGACAGCTATGGATAGTCTTATTTAAGACCAGAAGCGTTGCCTGTGGAAAGATAGAAGTAAATTTAGTTTTTTTGGCATAGTTTTTCCCTACAGCTCATTCTACAATATTAATTTTAATTATTATTATTTAATAATTTACCTTGCTTACATAAGTATTATTGGGTGAGTGGACCCATTATAACAAAATCTTACACTGTACCCAAAGTACGTCATTGTGTGGCTTTAAAATGGTATACGTTGGAGGTATTCATCAGGTGTTGTCTCAGCGTTCACTACTATTGCACAATCCTGGTATAATGTGAACAGAGTCTTACCCTTTGTACTCTGTTCAGGGAGTCCACATGAGGACCCCCCCAAACGGAATACCGAACGCAACTGCAAGCAGTGTGCCAGTGAAAGCACATGGACCCCATAGACTAGAATAGGGTCTGTGTGCTTGCCGGGCGTTGCCCGCACGAATCATGCAGACAGGAAAGTAGATTGTGAACTCCTTTCCTGTCCGCATGATCCCTGCGAAGATCTGGTGGCAAGCACACAGACCCCATTATAGTCTATGGGGTTCGTGTGCTTTCACTGGCACACCGCTTGCAGTTGCGGTCGGTTTTCCGTTCGGAGGTGTCCTCATGCGGAATCCCCCGGACTTAATATGAACAAGGCCTTACAGTACAGTGATCTATAGAAGAAACTCCTGTAAGGTTGCCCATTATCTATTAGTTCATATAGTGATACATAAATGAAATCATGTGCATTATAATAATAAAAAAGAATGTTGGCATAAAATGATATAAAAGAAGATATACTTACCTTACAAATATTCTGTCACTCCCATTCCAATGTTTCCTGTTGCCCTACAGCGATGAAGACTTAATACAGCCACAGCAGTCACAAATCTCCATTAACTTCACTAGAGGCCAGGAAATAGAGATTGTTGGAAAGCCTGGAGACATCAGAATGGGAGTGGCAGAGGATCAGATCCTTTATTATGTTGCCATGCTTTCTTTAATTTCATGTTGTTTGCTGGATCTTTAAGAGAGACCTGATGAGTTGGATGGGCACAGCATCACCTAGATGTCATTGTAGGCTACCACGCCAACATTAAAGGGGTTGGCCACTTTCAGACCAATATTGACAAACAAATGTACAATAAAAAGATATACAATTTTCCAATATACTTTCTGTATCAATTCCTCACGGTTTTCTAGATCTCGGCTTGCTGTCATTCATTCTGTTACTTCTAGAGGATAAAAGTCTGACCATGGTCATGTGATTTACGGTCCATGGTCATGTGATGAGCACACAGGTGCACAGCTGATTACCAGGCTGATGTCTGATTATTGTGCTGTGACTATAACGAGCGGCACCTGTGTGCTCATCACATGACCATGGACCGTAAATCACATGACCAGGGTCAGAGGTTTATCCTCCAGAAGTAACAGAATGAATGGCAGCGAGTCGAAATCTAGAAAACCGTGAGGAATTGATACAGAAAGTATATTGGAAAATTGTATATTTTTTTATTGTACATTTGTTTGTCAATATTGGTCTGAAAGTGGCCAACCCCTTTAATTTACTAGACAGGCAGTCCTGAAAGAGCAGCAAGGTCAGGCTCTTATCAAACTGCATTATCCAGTGCCCATCCAAGGAAATTCTCTTGATGGAAACCTTGGATAGTTACGAAAGTACAGCTTCTCAATGCCCTCAATCAGATATTTATGGCCTATCAGAAGTAAATGCCTTAACCATGTAATTCCTTTCGGTTGAGGCCCCACCTTGCAGAAATTACCGCCCACTTCGAGAATCAGAGCTATAATCTCTAAGGGGCCGTATCTTTTGAATGGGAGGACAGATTTTAAAAAGAAAAACACCAAATAGTTAAAGGGCACAGCGAGAAGCAAATGATGCGTAGCATTTTGTTCTTGGTGACAGATCCTCTTTAAAAGGGACCTTTCATGTCCTCGGGCACATGTGGTTTTATAGACCGGTAGAAAGCCGACAGTGCGCTGAATTCAGCTTTCCTGTTATGTGCCTGGTGGAAGAGCTATCCCTCTTGACAGTACTGTGTGTAATGCTATACTGTGAGCAGCGTTCCTTATCGCCCAGTGATGACGCTAATCGGTGAGGAACGCCCCCGAACCCCCCCAGTAATAGTCTATGTACGAATACTGTCTGGAGGAGGGTTGGGGGCTTTCTATACCGGTCAGCGTCATCCTTGGGCGGTAAGGAACGCCGTTCAAAGCTTAGCGCTACACACAGTACTGTCAGGAGGAGGGGGGATGGGCGTTCGTCACCGCTCAGTGTTGTCGCTGGGTGTTAAGGAACGCCCCCTCATAGTATAGCGCTACACACAGTACTGTCAGCAGGGGTATTCCCAGTTAGACTGTCAGGAACGCCCTTCTGAGAGTGAAGAGCTATCGTTAAATGCACCAATAGCTCTTCCACTGGGGCAGATATCGGGAAAGCCAACAGTGCGCTGAATTCAGCACACTGTCGGCTTTCTAGCAGTATATAAAAACATACGTGCCCGAGGACATGAAAGGTCATCTTTAATTATAAGGTTGGGTTCACACTCTGTAGGAGACTCTGCCACAGTATCCGCTTAAAACTGGTGGAGAGAAAAGTCTTGCATAGTCTCTGCACCGGTTTCAGTATAAAATAGGCAGAAACCAGGCAGAATCCATTATAGTCTGCGGGATTGTATAATTAATTACATACATGTTTTGTTACATATTTACTTTCATTGGAATTCAACCCCTAGTTTTTTTGTGAATCAGGTTAGGTTCACACTAGTGCTTGGTCTCCGTTGGGTGTTTCCGTCCCCCATTCCGCTTAAGGCTTAGTTCACATGGGGAGCGTAAAGGCGGATTTTGTCACCGAGAGTGACGCGGGGAGCCGCGTCACTCTCTGGTCAAAACCCACCTTTCACAACAGTCGCAGCTCCTCCCACAGAGCAGGCTCAAATGAGCCCGGAGGTTGCTGCTGCGAGGCGGACGCCGTGGCTCCACGAGCAGTGGATTCCGCTTGAAGAAAGGGCAGCCCGCTTCTTTTTTCCTTGAGCGGCAACATGCCACTCACGGAAAAAAGTAGCCTGGCGGTCTCCATAGACCACCATTGTGAGGGGGCGGATTATGACGTGGATTACGCGCCATAATCCGCCCCCTCTGTGCCCGTGTGAACTAGCCCTAAAACGTCCAGCAAGCAGGACCTCTCCCTCCGCATTTTTCAGGCGGAAACCCGAAGGACCTTATTATACTCTATGGGGCCCATGGGGAACCGCTTTTTAAGCAGATTAGGTTTCCATTTTTTGGGTCCCCAAGTGGACTCGTAGAACGGAAAGCTGAACGTAAGATTTTTACTTCTTCTGATTGGCCATGGCTGTCCGCCATTTATGAAGGAGTCGGAGCAAGCGCTGTAGTCGGAGTTGCTCGGTTTGCTCATTCTCTCAGCTGCGCCCAAATCATTGTAGGCTAGTAATGATGGCCGGCTCTTCGCAGTGAGGTAGATATTTTGGCTTCATCCTCACAGACTCCATACATGCACATAGGTATATTATAGAAATGAGTGACAAGAAGCTACTAAATAACCTCCCAACCTGCACAAGCGCACAATACACACTTGCATTGCTAGGCAGCGGCTTGATACCTCCCCCAATCTACGTCACATATGACGTATTACGCAAAACATCGAGAGCATGTCCCTTCTCGGCTTCCGTACAGTGAAAGTGCATTTCCCCTCCCATCTCCGGGTGCTGCGTCACGTGGTTTCCAGGAGCCGCCGGTGAGTGAGATCACGTGACGTCACTAGCATCTATCTGTTTGTATATCTGTATAATGGCGTATATCTAGTTATATTCTGGTTATGTCCCAGTGTAGTGGCCGTGTGCTCTCATTCATATGACTAGAAGTGTATTGTCTGCTTATCATAGACTCTATAGCTATAAACACACACACGGGATTCGTATGCAGCATATCAGGACGGTGCGTGAGTTAACCCTAGACGTGCTGGAGGAGGCGGTGGCTATTGTCTGCTCCCTGTGTGTGTAGAGAGAAGATGGCCATAGGGCAGGCATTAGTCCACATTTCCTGGCAGGCTCCATTGTCTTTTGGTCTCCTTATAAAGGATCTTACATGTTGGATTTAGTTTGATCTGTTAGGAGTTATCTATCAGTTATCTCATGTGTATGGCCAGATTATAGGTGATAACTCAGTCTGAATGGTGAACATGGCAGCTGTGCATGGAGGCCAAAGTGTACACTGCAGGCTGTCCAAGACTATGTATGAGCTTGGTGAGCGGGGCTGTCGCCGCCCGTCCCAGGTGAGCGGGGCTGTCGCCGTCTCCCCCAGGTGAGAGCGGGGCTGTCGCCGTCTCCCCCAGGTGAGAGCGGGGCTGTCGCCGTCTCCCCCAGGTGAGAGCGGGGCTGTCGCCGTCTCCCCCAGGTGAGAGCGGGGCTGTCGCCGTCTCCCCCAGGTGAGAGCGGGGCTGTCGCCGTCTCCCCCAGGTGAGAGCGGGGCTGTCGCCGTCTCCCCCAGGTGAGAGCGGGGCTGTCGCCGTCTCCCCCAGGTGAGAGCGGGGCTGTCGCCGTCTCCCCCAGGTGAGAGCGGGGCTGTCGCCGTCTCCCCTAGGAGTCCTGTTGGGATTTATCATTGTCAGCAGCCTGTGTACACGAGATGTGTTATCGAGGCAGCAAACATGAATAAAGCTGGGGACCTATGTTGTGAAAACGCTACATTTTACGCTACCTGCAAAGTGGATGGGATTCTGGCTAAACCCATCACACACTGCAGAAAAAAAATCTGCAACGGAAAAGCAGTGATTTCAAAAACACTCACATGGATTATACCTGCAGAAATGCTGGCGTTTATCTATAGGTATTATAGGGACTGAAAGTCTGCAGAGGAGAATTCGCATTTCGCCACAGTCTTTTCCACTGCATTTTTGTTGCTGCATCTCGCTACATAGGACCTTAGGTCAGGGCAAAAACAAGACATTTTATAGTCGCTGTATAGAGGAAGGGATTCTAGTGAATCGCATCCCAAATAAAATAATTTGAAATAATTTGTTTTAATTTTCATCAGGATCGATGTTCACCCTGCCCAGAGTCTGATATAGTCCATTCAGGCTTTCTCCTCCAGCTACAGGCTATTATTAACCATTTATTCACTGTAGTCGATAGCTGGGTGATAAGACGAGAAAGCCTGCCTGAAATATATCTGACTGCTCCTTACTGTGCCAGCTCACATGTTTAGTGTCTTGTTACTGAGATGAGGCTTATAAGTAATTTACTGTTAACAGACTCTGTTTAAAGGGATTCTACCATTAAAATCGAATATTTTCTCGCTAACACATAGGAATAGCCTTTCTTAAAGGGGTTGGCCACTTTCAGACCAATATTGAGAAACAAATGTTATAGTTTGTATAATAAAAAGATATACAATTTTCCAATATACTTTCTGTATCAATTCCTCACGGTTTTCTAGATTTCGACTCGCTGCCATTCATTCTGTTACTTCTGGAGGATAAAACTCTGACCATGGTCATGTGATTTATGGTCCATGGTCATGTGATGAGGAAACAGGTGCCGCTCGTTATAGTCACAGCACAATAATCAGATGTCTGCCTGGTAATCAGCCGTGCACCTGTGTACATCACATGACCATGGACTGTAAATCACATGACCATGGTCAGAGTTTTATCCACCAGAAGTAACAGAATGAATGACAGCGAGCCGAAATCTAGAAAACCATGAGGAATTGATACAGAAAGTATATTGGAAAATTGTATAACTTTTTATTGTACAAACAATAACATTTGTCTCTTAATATTGGTCTGAAAGTGGCCAACCCCTTTAAGACAGGCTATTCGTCTACTACCTTTAGATGTCTTCTCCGCGCCGCCTTTCCGTAGAAATCCCGGTTTTTGGCGGTATGCATATGAGTTCTCTCGCAGCACTGGGGGCTAGTTTATCCAGTGTAGAGAATTATCTGGTAAACTTTTTTTTTTTTCTTTTTCCCCTGCAGAACCCTTTTTAAAGCGTATATGTCACCTCTCCTGACAAGTTTGACTTACCGGTATTAAATACAGATATTCTCCATGAAATAAATATACTGGATAATTTTTTTTTTATACCTGCAGTGTACCATTTCTCTGTTATTCCTTCTTAAAATTTACAAATAAGTTAACCATTGGCTGTCCCCATTCTTTCTAGGTTGTGTCCCTAAACAATCAGCATTTGGGCAGTGTAAGGGAGCCTTCACACAGAGTTTACGCTCGCTCATTCTGAACGTAAAACTCGTTCAGAGTGAGCGGCGTAAAAAACAGATCCCATTCACTTGAATGGGTGCCGGCATGCGCCCGCTCCCCATAGGAGCAATAGGTAAAAAAGCCTCCCATTGATTTCAGTGGGGAGCGCGCGTATGCCGGCACCCATTCAAAGTCAATGGGATCTGTTTTTTACGCCGCTCACGCTGAACGAGTTTTACGTTCAGGATGGTCGAGTGTAAATTCCGTGTGCAGGCTCCCTCAGTGTAAAAGAATGTTGTCCATTTAAAATTAAGATTCTCCAGAATTAGCTTATTAAAGGCAATGGAGTATTTGCTAAAACAAACATATCAGGAGGGGTGATAGATCACCTTTAAGGGCTGATGGGAGAAGAGTTTTTGGATAACTTATTCAGAACCCTCTTATGCTAGGTTCAAACTGGCATCAGCCTTTCACTTGTTATGGTCCATCGCAGGTCCAGTACAACAGATAGGTGGGCCACTACAACAGGGGTCACATACTTGTCCTGACGGACCCTATTAACTATTATGGAATCTGTCAGGTGTTCATTCTTTAAAACTGAAACTGCTGAAATAAAAAGCCAGACTTACAGGACTTTTTCATCCAACGATTTACGATGCACACTGCAGAGACTCCAACGCAGATGTGAACATAGGATTAATAAAGCGTTATTGAAATGAATTGCGTTCTGTCCGTAGAGTTATGTTGTATGATTTTAAAGTCCTCTATTGATGTAACCTGTCATATTCGTCTGTTTTCTCAGGAGTTTCACGTATGTAGTATTCTCCTTTAAAGGGATCCTATCCTATCTAACATGTAGGAATAGCCTTAAGAAAGGCTCTTCTCCTACGTTTAGATGTCTTCTCCATACCGCCGTTCCGTAGAAATCCCATTGTTTGGCGGTATGCAAATGAGTTCTCTCGCAGCACTGGGGGCATCCCCAATGCTGCGAGAGAACTCTCCAGAGCCGCCTCCATCTTCTTCAGGAACGGGTCTTCTTCGTTTCTTCTTCCTGGGGTTGGCTTCAAACTTCTAGGCTTTGGGCCTAGGGCAAAGCCGGCTGCGCATAACCGTTGGCCACAAGAAATTGGCTGCTTACAATACTGTGTAAGCGGCCATTTTCTTGTGGCCGGCGGGCATGCGCAGTCAACTTTGCCCGAGGCATAGAAGTTTGAAGCCAAACCCCGGAAGAAGACGCAAAGAAGACCCGTTCCTGAAGAAGATGGAGGCGGCGCTGGGGAATTCTCTCGCAGCATTGGGGATGCCCCCAGTGCTGTTTGAGCGCTGGGGCCCACCCCGTGTGCTGCAAGTGAACTCTTTTGCATACCGGCGAAAACCAGGATTTCTACGGAACAACGGCGCGGAGAAGACATCTAAAGGCAGTAGACGAATAGCCTTTCTTAAGGCTATTCCTACGTGTTAGGGACAAAAAAATTGATTTTAATGATAGGATCACTTTAAGCAAACCTTGCATTTCTAGATCACTCACTTTGTACACCTTTTGTCTCTTATTTCTAGAAATGTCTGAGTGTTCAGCGCTGGAAAGCCTCATAGAGATGGGATTCTCCCCGAACAGAGCGTAAGATTTTATATACAATGTATCATTTTCTTCTTCTTTTCTGTCAGGTACTATACAGTGAGCGACAAGCAGCGGCAATATCACTGTCATTGTGCTGAACGGCTATCTAAGCCTAGACCAAGACATTTTGTTGTGCGATCTCTAGAATCACACAGTACTTGATGATGAAAGGAATAAATGAATCCCTTTATGCAAGCAATGTACGTTACAAATCAGTTTAGATCATTTCATGCGGGAATTTGGCCATAGGGGTGATCTGCATCGCATTATGAATAGAGTACACTATTGCTCCATTTGCTGCAATGAATTGCTGGAGAGGGCCACAGTATAGAGCTTATTGAAATGAATGGAGTAGGAGACACTCTTGTCTAGTCGCCGCTCCATTGAAAACAGGGAGCAAAGCACCCATTTCTGTGGCAACCTGACCACTAGGGCCCCCACCATTTTTCCTGTGGATAGGGCATAACTTGCAAAGATGGGAAAGTGCTTTAATGATATTGATGATCTAACCTTAGGATAGGTCATCACTATCAGATCAGTTATGCTGAGTTCACAGAGTTTTTTGGTCAGGATTTTTATGCGGAATCCACATCAAAATCCTGACCAAAAGAACGCCTCCCATTGAAATCAATGGGTGCCAGTCATCTCCTTTTCCTGCGAACGGGAAAAAAGAAGCGACACGCCCTTTCTTAAGGTGGACTTCCACCTCACGACACCTCCCTCCTGACTAGGCCCATACATTTGGGCCTAATCCGGAGCAGGAATGCCGCGACTGGATGCTGGTGCACTGCATCGGAATCCAGGCGCGGCTAGCCATTTTTTGGTCCAGAATCTGAGGTGGCCTCCGCGTCAAATTGTGGACCAAAAAACCCACTGAACTCAGCCTTAGGGTCCAGCATCTGACTCCCACAACCATCTGTTCATAGAAGCCACTGGTCCCTGAACTAGCACAGAGAGCTGGAAGCACAACCGGTTTCTGCAGACTAGTTCACATTCACTTGAATAAAAGTAGAATTGTACCGACTCATGATCACCAGTATACAGAGAATGGAGCTGTGGGCTACAATTCTCTACATTAGTTCCAGTGCTGGCATCTGCTGTGAACAGTTGGTTGATAGGGGTGCTGCGTATCATCAATAGCCATAGCCCAGAAAACCTTTTAAGGCTGAGGCCCAACGTTGCGGAAGTGCAGCTTTTTTTGTTGCACAAAATAGCTACAAATGTAATGGGAAATATATGGGAAGTTCTTATACTTCTCCCTTCTGCTCAATCCACTAGGTAGAATAATTGGTCCTCTATGGACCCCTTTGTGATTTTCAGATTGTGTTACAAACCTTGATTCAATTTCTCTCCCAAACAGGGAAAAGGCAGTGGCTGCCACGGGAAATCAAGGAATAGAGTCTGCCATGGACTGGTAAGAAGAATTATCTATATGTACATTATATTGGCTTATTCCACTCCTTGCTGGAATTTCATTGTGGTTGTTCCAGGCTGATGGAACATGAAGATGATCCTGACATAGATGAGCCAACTGTACCAGACACCAAAGATGATGCAACTGAGCAGGATCCACAAATAATGGAAACAGGTTCACAAGAAATGGATACAAGTTCAGGTCAGAAGATATTCTTATTATAATATTTTTTTTTGTTCCAAAAGTGCACTTTCTCCACAACATGTAGGTGTCTTATGATTAAGAAAGGACAAAGAATTGTTTAATATGGTACATTTACCCTTAAAGGGATTCTATTGTAAAAAAAAAATAAAAAAAAAAAAATTTGTGACTAACACGTAGGAATAGCCTTAAAGAGGACCTTTCATGGTCCGGGGCACAGGCAGTTCTATATACTGCTGGAAAGCCGACGGGTTTCCCGATCTGTGCGCCGGGTAAAGCGCTATCGGTCCCGGTACCGTAGCTCTTTACAGTCAGAAGGGAGTTCCTGACAGTCTGTCAGGTACGTCCTTCTTCACAGTAGCGCCTATCGCGCTGTACAGTGTGAGCGGGGAGGAAAGCCCCCTCCCCTCCTGATAATACTCGTCTATGGGTGAGCACTGTGATAAGACGGAAGGGGCGTTCCTCCCCGCTCACATTGTACAGCGCGATAGGCGCTGCTGTGGAGAAGGAGGTTCCTGAAAGACTGTCAGGAACGCCCTACGCTACTGGCACCGATAGCTTTTTATCCAGGGCACAGATCAGGAAAGCCGACAGTGTGCTGAATTCAGCGCACTTTCGGCCTTCCAGCAGTATATAGAACTGCCTGTGCCCCAAACCATGAAAGGTCCTCTTCAAAAAAGGCCATTCTTCTCCTACCTTGAGATGTCTTCTCCGCGCTGCCGTTCAGTTGAAATCCCGTTATTTTGCCGGTATGCAAATGAGTTCTCTCGCAGCACTGGGGGCGTCCAGTGCCGCCTCCATCTTCTTCAGGAACTGCCTCTTCACGCGTCTTCTTCCGGTGCTGGTGGTAAAACTTCTAGGCTTTGGGCAGAGCTGACTGCGCATGCCCACAGGCCACAAGAAAATGGCCACTTACTGTGTAAGCGGCCGTTTTTCTTGTAGAAACCTTTTCCGCCGTGTGACACTTCCATGCAGCTAGCCGCAACTGGATGCCGATACAGTGCATTGGCATCCCGCTCCTAATTAGGTCTGAATGAATGGGCCTAAGCAGGAGTGTGTCTTGAGCCACGAACACCGCAGTTGACTCAGCGGCGGAATCCATGGGAAGATAGGGTATGTCGCTTCTTTTTCCTGCTAGCTGAAAAAAAGGGAGGGACTAGCATTGAAATGAATGGGAAACGTTTTTGCAGGCGGATTTTGAGGCAGATTCCGTGTCAAAATCCACCTGCAAAAAACTCAGTGTGAACATACCCATATAGATGTATAACTATAGATTTGCTGACGTGTTTCATTGGTGTTAACATTTCTGTTTCCATTACTGTACAGGAAGATCTTCTTCTTTAACCGAGGAAGAGAAAGAAAGGCAAACGAAAAGGTAAATTCCATAAAAGTACCAAGGTCTATATAAGACATCCACTGCAGATGGAAAACAAATAATTTGTCTTTCGCAGCCCATCGGGCTTGCCCCTTATTTTTTACAATCTTTCGAAGAAAAAACGGAATTATTGGTCATTGGCAGGACTTGCCATCCGGTAGTTCATTTCTCCATTGTTATTTTCGCCTGTATTGCCATTAGTGTGGAAGGTTTTCCCACAATGTTACATTTCTCTGTTAGATCAGAAGCTGGTAAGGTTGAGCGATCAGGATCGGAAAAGCTCGGATTCCGATCCCGATGTTTTTGGGCGGGATCGAGGTCTCACGTCAGTTCCCACAATGCTTGGCTACTGGCCAATCCTTGTGGGAAAAGCAAACAATGTTGTTAGCTTTTCCCACAATGATTGGCCAGTAGCCAAGCATTGTGGGAATTAATGTGAAACCTCGATCCCGCCAAAAAATATCGGGATCGGAATCCGATCTTTTGCCATCCCGATCGCTCAACCCTAGAAGCTGGCCATCTGAAATCCTGTTGTAAAAACACTCCTATGTCTTGAAATGGCAGATACATAATTGTTCCAGCACCCCTAGTGTTCTTTTGCTTAAATTTAAAGCTTTCTACCTAATCTGTTCAGTTATGGTTAGAAGTAATGGCTTCTGTGGGCTCGTTCTGTTTTTCCTGGCTGCATAGTAGCAGGAATCGCTTTGATTCCCATGTACAAAAGAATTGGGGAGGTGGAACTGAGCACGTGTGATCACCAGTACGCGACACATGTGGACAGTGGCGTAACTACCACCATAGCAGCAGAGGCAGCTGCCACAGGGCCTGGGACATTAGGGGCCCAGTGTCAGCCGCTACCGCTGCTATCATTATACTCGGGGGGGGCGTCTGGCGTCTCATGTCCTCGGCCTGCGTCCCGGGTCATCTGAGGTCATTGAAGATCAACTACTTCGGAGGCCGACAGCGTAGGAGACGGGAGATAGGTGAGTAACAGAGTTTTTTTTATGTTTTTCTCCCCCTGGGTCTCCAATTATTACTCTGGGGTCTGAAAAGATTATTATTGTTTATGGGTGTCCAGAGTGGGACATAATACTGTGCAGGGGCCACTATGGTGGATAATACTGTGTGAATGGGCCACTATGGTACATAATAGAGCGCGCAGAAATGCATAGGAGGGGGTCGGTCGAAATCTTTGGCGTCAGGAGGGGGGGGGGCCCCATGTCAAAACTTTGCCACGGGGCCCCACCATTCCTAGTTACTCCACTGCATGTGGATATTTTGAAAGGGAAACCAAACAATGCTAGATTAGTGCCAGAGTAAGTATGTAAAAGCGCTGTCTAGCTACAAGAGCATTTTTTTTTAATATTTGACTCCTTTTAATGTGAATAGAAAGGAGTCAGTAACATTGGAAATGAAAATGCGTAGATAATTCTGAATATTGTCAAGTTGTTTGGAAGTTGTCTTAAAATTTAGGAATATGGTAATGTAATAAAGTACCTTTAAGTTGTAGCAGGACGCATGCGTATATTGAGATAATAGTGCTGAAACGGAAACCGGTATTGGGAGTGTACATGATACCAAGCAATGGGAATGAATCTTTATGGTTATATATCTATTAGGATGATGGAGCTGATAGCACAGAAGCAACAAGAGCGTGAAGAGCGAGAAAAACGGGAGAGAATTGAACAGGAGAAACAGAGGCGGAGGCAAGGACAAGAATTATCTGCCATCCGACAGAAGATGCAAGAGCAAGAAATGCAGAAAGCAGCAGAAGATCGGAGAAAGGAAAAGCAGGAGGAAAGAATGGCAAGGTGAAATAACCAATGGCCAAAATAGAGGCACACAGAGGTTGGACACGATAACAAAAACACCCCTATTTGTACATAGTAAAGTTGAACTCTACCTGACATATGTGCCATCGCTGGTGACGTCTCCTTATCATCATATAACATATATTGATGTTAATAAGCTTTATTACTTGCGCGTGATATGCCAGACCTGACAGTTTTAAAGGAGACTGGGTGTGTATGGTAGGGGTGTCCGAGTTGAGGCTTGTGTCAAGGTATACTGGTTTAGACCTGCAAAACGTCTTCAGACAGATGTAGCTGTGGTTGGAGATTAGAAGACTGAATTCCTTACTGCAGCCTTCCCATGGACCGTTGTTTTGTGCTTTTTGGCTACAATTAGGGTAAGTTCACACGTAGTTTTTTTTGGATTGGAACCTGAGGCGGCCTCTGCCTCAGGTTCCAATCCAAAAGCCGGGTCGCTGTGACTGAAAGCTGGTACACTGCATCGGCATCCAGCCGTGCGCTCCGCTCTGGATTAGGCCTAATGAATGGGCCTAGTCCGGAGGAAGGAGTTTCTTCAGGCCGAATCGCAAGGTGAAACGACCTGAAGAATGAGCATCTCGCTTCTTTTTTCCAGGAGCCGGAAGAAACGGCTCTCGGAAAAAGCTCCTGAGTGGCTCCCATTGATTTCAATGGAAGCCGTCTTTTTGGTCAGGGTTTTGAGGCGATTACGACCTCAAAACCCTGACCAAAATACTCTGTGTGAACTTACCCTTAGACAGTGCTCTTTTCACATCAATCTTTCACTTTCGAACCACAGCTGCCTCTGTCCGCGAATTTTTCTGGTCTTTGGATGCTGAGATAAAATCATGAACCTAGTCGATTTTGACTCCCCATCAGTTCAGCATCTCTGGTTACAGACGCCGCTATCCTTGTATACGACATAAGTTTACGTTTCTTTATATTAGATAGGTTGTCTGGTTTTGAAAACAATTTTTGCACAATGCTGGAGTAAGGTTGGTGGCAGGCACTGCTACCTCTGGTCCACAGACTCCACCTGTTGTGTTGTGGTATGATCAACTGAAATCCATGGAGGTTATGGAGACTTCCAAGCTTTAAATTTCATTACACTTCAGAAGAGGAGGGCATGGTCATCTGTCACCCATGCTCAGCTGGGTGACAATTCTGGCTTTGGCGAATCCCAGGGCAATGTTACCTACCTGACTGCATTGTGTCAGGTGGAAGAAGATTTCTGCTATGGGGTTCTTTTTCAGGGGTTGGCCTAGTCCTCTTAGTTCCACAGAAGCAGAATCTTAATGCTTCACCATACCAAGACATTTCAGACAATTGTCCGCCTCCAATTTTCAGAGAACAATTTGGAGAAGACCTTTGTCTGTTCCAGCATGACTGTGCCCCAATGCACAAACCAAGGTCTATATAGGCATAGTTGGGTGTGGAAGACCGCAAACCCATGAAATACCTTCGGGATAAACCAGAATGGAGATTGCGAGTCAGGGAGTGCTTTCTTTTTACAGGGAACTGACACATTGTACATGAAGTAGAATCTGTGGAAAGCATGTTGTGGAGCAGGAGGAGCTGCACTTCTTGATCTTCCTATGTTTGGGAGTCAAGTGGGCAGTCCTATCAGTGATTGACAGCTATCTCTGTATAACAGTCATAGGGGGAAGGCTTCTAGTTACTGAATACAACTTTAACAAATGGACCTCTAAACTAAGAGCAGTGATTTATATGATAGCTTATACTGCTGGGCTCCTCCTGCTCCATTACATGCCGCCTGCAGATTAGACACTATGTGCAATACGTCAAGTTCCCTTTATAGTCATAACTGTTGTGTCTTTCCTTACAGAGAACGTGTCAGAGAGAAAATTGCACGAGACAAAGCAGAGAGAGCAAAAAGGGTAAGTAGACCCGCACTATGTGAAAATGACTCTTAAGTATCAGCTCAACATCAGTACTTCGCATATGTGTGGTCTTCTCTGCATTAAAAGGGCTTCACAGAGGCGAAATAATGTTGCCGGCAGGCGAGGGATGAGGCCACACGTGGAAAAATTGCAGTTTTTGTGGGAATGGATTTAGCAGAAATGTGAAATATAAATGATTCCTTTATACTTTCCATTTCTCTGTAAAAGCCGCTGCCACAAAAATGCAGCTTTTCCATAATGTTTGGCCTCATCTTAGAGTGTGTTACAAATTCCCTGCTGGTCTCTAGTTCCTTGTTCCGTCTTTGACTGAGGTGGTCACCTCTCTGGCCAGTGAATGGTTGAATGTGCATTACCAGCATTTACTGTGTGTTAAGATACCAGGGAGAAGAGACCTGCAAAAACTAAAGACTCTCCAGCTGCCTGAACGTACTGCAACATATTGAGCCTTGACTTCTCTTTGTTTTAGTATGGAGGAGCCACATCGGATCCAGTTTCCCCTCCTGCAGAATCTCCTCTTCCAGCTTCCACACCGTCTCCGTCTTCCCCTGTACAGGAGCCACCGACCAAGAAGGAATATGATCAGTGCCGTATTCAGGTAAATGGATTGATATTATACATTTTACTAGACTACATAGAGGTAGGGATAGGCAATTAATTGAAAAATGACTAGAGCTAATTCACACGATTAATTGAGGGGACTTTCGATTTCATTGGATTATTTCAATTATCTTGTATCTGTGTCTCACACTCTATTTGATCTTACGCTGTCACTGGGTACAAGATATGTCACAAACTGTACAATATCCAATCAGCATTGCTGATATGTGAAGAATTGAATCCAAAATTCATTGGCATGGTATAAAAGTAGGGGACATGGCATGTAAATACAGGAGTGTCTTAAATGTTCCAATTAATCGTGACTTGGATTTGGGTTATAATCTCCCAGCCTTATGTAGAGGTTTTATCTAACCTGGAATTATCTTAATCTTGTACACCTATAGGTGCGCTTACTTGACGGCACAGCCCTATCGCAAACATTTCGAGCTCGTGAACAGTTGGCTGCTGTCCGCTTATATGTGGAACTAAACTGGCCTGGTGGTCCAGAAGGGCCTTTCAACCTGTTGACCTCTTTCCCTCGACGGGTTTTCACAGAAGAAGACATGGAGAAACCACTACAAGAACTTGGTGAGTATCAGCTGTACTTCATAGTAGAACAGAGCGGATATATTGTGCTGAAAATGATAGCATCTTGTTACTTCCAGCCCAAAACGTTTCCTCCCGTTTGTATTTTTTACAGCATAATTTTTACGTTATTTGCTCCATTATTAAATATTGCATGTAATGTTTGCCATTTACATGCTGCTAAATAAGAATCTAGTGAGAAGCATTTACTTGCATGGTATGGCGCCACCTGGTGTTCAAATTAGTATATATGTACACATTCAACTAATATACTAGGGGTGGTGTTATAGCGGAGTGATGGTAAACCCTTTAGAGACCGAGTGCCCAAAGTGGAACCCAAAACCCACTAATTTATCACAAAGTACCAAAACAGCAAGTTAACGTCAATACTGAGGTTTCATTTTGGAAAAAAACTACTTATGTTAATATCTTTTGTCTTAAAAAAAACCCCAACACTATAAGGCCCTATTTACATGACCGTAGCCATGTTTGTTAGCTGCATTTTCAGGTCTGTAAATGTGGTCTGTATAAAGACATGTCCCATGCCCCCACAAGTATCATATGCTCCACAGTGGCCCCCACACAGTATCATATGCTCCACAGTAGCCCACACACAGTATCATATGCTCCACGGTAGCCCCCACACAGTATCATATGCTCCACGTTAGCCCCCAAACAGTATCATAGGCTTCACAGTGGACCTGAGTACAGTATGCTCCTAAGAGCCCTCTTCCAGCCGCTTCATGGAAACCCCACAAAATTTGTTCTTGTGCTATCCTTTCAGGCCCTTTCACAGGGCTCTGAGTGTCCCCTCTGGCACATGTGCCATAGGTTCGCCACCACGATTATAGGCAGTGCAGTGGTAGAGATCCCTCTGCCACATAAAATATACAACTATTATAAACCAAACCTTAACTTCTAGATATGTGAGGGCCTTGAGTGATCAGACCGCTACCAATCATAAAGTTATCAATTTCCGGGGCCACACGGTGGCTCAGTGGTTAGCACTGCAGCCTTGCAGTGCTGGAGTCCTGGTGTTCAAATCCCGCCAGGGGCAAGGAGTTTGTATGTTCTCCCCGTGTTTGCATGGATTTCCATCCCATATTCCAAAAAAGACATACTGATAGGGAAAAATGTACATCGTGAGCTCAATGTGGGGCTCACAATCTACATTAAAAAAAAAAAAAAAGTTATCCGCTACCAAACTGATGTACAACCTCTGTAATGTAATATATATTCAGTGCAGCCTTTGTCATCCATTTTGTATGTTATGTCTCCTCTTTAGGTTTGGTGCCTTCTGCAGTCTTGATTGTTGCTAAAAAATAACACAGAAGAAATATTTTTGCTGTCTAAAATCAACCAAAAAAGAAATAACAGAGAGCACCCGAAAAGCCAAGACCAGTGCAGGGGCAAACCAGCAACCTCTGTAATGAGTATCACACAGACTGGCCCCCTCATCTCCCCAGTGTGTGATGTGCAAGCATAAAGTATATTGAACTGCCTGGGGATAATAAATCGGTTGTGTGAAACCCTTCTCTGTTGTGTCGTGTCGTCTATGAGTTATAAGTTACAACTTTCATGGCTTAGCCAGAGATCTCATCTGAGAAACTGCAAACAGAGGAAAAAGGAGAATTTGCTATAAAAATCCATGACTGATGATTTACTCTCACTTCACAGTAGAAGAGGATTTTGTAGGCTTCTCTGCCATGTGGATTGTTGAATTGACTACAGAACTTTCAATTATTACGGGTGTTAGTAGAAACATGGCCACCTGAAATGGCTAGATGGCAATTTGAGAATATTTTATACTATCCTCTGCCCACGACTTCGTCTGCATTTATGATACTGTGTAAGCGGCCATTTTTCTTGTAGCTGCGGGCATGCGTAGTCAGCTCTACCCGAGGCCTAGAACTTTGACCCCCCCCAGCGCTGGAAGAAGACGCGTGAAGAGGCCGTTCCTGAAGAAGATTGAGGCGGTGCTGGATAGTTCTCTCGCAGCATTTGGGACCGCCTCCAGTGCTACGAGAGAACTCATTTGCATACCAAAGAAAACCAGGATTTCTCCCGAACGGCGGCGCGGAGAAAACATCTAAAGGTAGGAGAAGAATAGCCTTTGTTAAGGCTATTCCTACATGTTAGTCACAAAAAATTGCATTTAGGATCCCTTTAAGGCCCCACATTGTGGAAACGCAGCTTTTTTGTTGCAGGTTTTGCTGCGTTTTATTTTTAGCCAAAGCCAAGAATACAAAAGGTATAAGAAATATCTAGAAGTTCTTAAACTACTTCTTTCTGCTCAAACCATTCTTGGCCTTGGCTCAAAAAAGCCGCAGCAAAAACTGCAAGGTGGGGCCTTAGCCAAAACCTACTTGATTACCTTTTTCAGAAAACACAACTTGCAATACAGTATTACGTAGCATTGGTTTATTTATCGCTGCATTTTACATAAATCTTCATACCATCAGAAGGCAGATACCATAAAACCAGTTGTGGAATAATTGCAGGTTCACCGTTATTACATGAAGTGTGTGTCAATACTCTTTCTCTAGATCTCTGCTTGTGCGGACAAGCTCAATGAATTCATTTAGCCACATAGCAGTGGTCACTAGGGTTTTCCTCTGAGCAGTCTCCATTATGTATGTAGTGGTGGTCAATGCAGCAGCAGGATGTCATCTCATATGGAACCGGTTTGTGCTTCTGTAATAAGCTCTTCCAGTTGGACTCTTGTGTCTTATCCATAGGTGTCTTCTAGCAAGATAAAATCCGATAAATAATGCATCTGTGTTTTCACAGTTAGATCAAGGATCAGTCAGTCTAGAGATTTCATCTAAGACGTGTCCACTCTGTGGAAAGCTTTATGTCATTGCCTGGGCCGATCCCTTCATGATAAGAAGGGCTTGAGTTACTCGATGCATTTCTCATCTGACCGATATCCTTCGTAGCACCTTCACAAAAGATGTTCCTCGGCATCACTGGATTATCCATTTCCGGCAACCCATGTGTCTTGCTAAGCAGATTTCACAACTTTTTGGGGCTGTGAAGTTTGTGGTCTTGCTATAATTGTTATTCCCATGGACACCAAGCCTGAGAAAAAAAAAAAGGAAATTGTTAGGATTAATGGCAAGAACATATATTAAGAAGGTTGTGCAGGATCAGAGAAGCCTTTTCACAAAAGCAGCACCACTCCTATATAGTTTGCACATGGTACTACAGCTCAATACCAAAGACAACTTAAAGCGGGTGTACGGGTAAAAAAAAAAAAAAATGGACTCCCAAATTATTTTTTAAACAGGCTGGTGGAAAAAAAAAAAAAGAAGCCCCTACCTGTCACTAGTGCCTCTCTACACGGTCTGGTTCTGCAGCTCCATTGTTGTCCTCCACGCTGCACATGACCACTGAGGCCTAACAGTGGCCTCAAGAAGGGAACTGGGGATATTACAGCAAGGAGTCCGCTGAGCTGCAGGAGCATACCGCACTGGGAGGGCACGGGAGCACTGAGGATAGGTATGTTTGGGGGGTTTTGCGCCTCCCTCGGCCTATTTTAAAAAAATTATTTATTTTCCCGGACAACCTCTTTAATAACCTATCCTACGATAGGTCATCAATATTCAGTCTGTGGGGATCTCATACCAGGTTCCACAGATCCAACTAATAAAATTGGCGCTGCTTCACAAGCCAGGAATAAATTGTCACGTGGCCTGTCTGCATTTCGGTGTATTGGACTTGCAATACCAAGCAGATGCTACACAATGTACGGTGATGAGCTTGGTATTGAGTAAGGAGACCGCAGAGCTCTAGGGATTATCTAAAGTGGAGTGAAGCCTCAGCAGGAGAAGAATATCCCCTAAAGATCTTTGCAGCTAATTTGCATAAAAATAGAATCCTGATTTTCATGAAAATGGAGCTGCAATGCAGAATAAGAAAGGCAGCTTTGGAAAGTGTAGAATCCGCCATCCAAGGCACCGTCATCAGTCTGATACTGACAGACTCCCTTTAAAGGGGCTCTATCAGCAAAATCATGCTGATAGAGCCCCACATATGCGTGAATAGCCTTTAAAAAGGCTATTCAGGCACCGCTAAAGTTATATTAAACTACCCCCCCGTTTTAAAATAATACCCTAAAAAAAGAATGTGATCAACTTACCCATCGTGCACGGTGGGCGGGCATTCAGGGTGCGCCGTCTTCTTCATCCACGCCTCCTCATCCTGCAATGTCCTCGGGTCCCGTCTTCCTCCAGCGCTTGCGAACTGACATTGCTATAAAAAAAATGGCCTGGGCGCATGCGCAGTAGAAGAAGCATGCTACTGCGCAAGCACCCAGGCCTTTTTTTTTTTTTTTTTTTTTATCAATGTCAGTTCGCAAGCGCCGGAGGAAGACGGGACCCGAGGACATTGGAGGAAGAGGAGGCGTGGATGAAGAAGACGGCAGACCCTGAATGCCCGCCCACCGTGCACAATGGGTAAGTTGATCACATTCTTTTTTAGGGTATTATTTTAAAACGGGGGGGTAGTTTAATATAACTTTAGCGGTGCCTGAATAGCCTTTTTAAAGGCCATTCACGCATATGTGGGGCTCTATCAGCATGATTTTACTGACAGAGCCCCTTTAATGTGACTGTTACGGAAGAGGAAGTCTGTCACCAGAGCCATATAAATTAGGGTCACCTGATCAGCGTTTTCCTATTGTGAATCTGTGCCACCGTTGCGGAGATATCGCAGTCTGCGTCACTATGTACATGAGCTCTTTGGAGTAACGAGAACGTTGCCACTCCCCTCCTTGGAGCATTGATGATTCCCTCATTGCCCCATGCTGGGGTCACCACGTCAAAAACTTTGGTGAAGATCTGGAAGCTGAAATCCCCATCGATCGCTTAAAAAAAACTTCAATCCCTGGGCATTTCACGACCTGTTAGAAGTTTTGATCAGACTGCGAAAATTCCCACTTATTTCTGAATCAAGGGGGCAGAAGCAAAACCTGTGCCCTGCAGCTGTGGCTGGCCCTCCCTGGTAAATGACTGGCATGATCACAATACAGGGAACAGGCTCAGCAGGGAGTTCTGCCCCTCTGATTCATGAAGTGTCCCTGACACAGCCTGCAGGTACAGGTAGCATGATGCCACTGCAGAGGGCACATGGCCAGCAGACTGGCACTATCTCAATGGATAGAAATCTGATTGGCCGCCAGCACTCAAGCCCAATCCTCTGATTGGCTGTCATCAGCCCCTGGTGTCTCTAGCTCTCATCTGATTGGATGGCCTCAGTCACATATATCTTACCCAAAGCAAACATGATCTGAGCCATAGTCCCCATAGTAGCCATGCCTCCCCTCACGGACTTCCGGGCCCCGGCATACACGTAGCCGGCAGCCGCTATCAGGCCGCCACCGCATAGTAATTTACAGCTCAAGCAATTCTCCAAGGTCCGCGGCGCTGCCGGAGAAGCAGTGTCTCCGGTAGAGGACATGACAGACACCGGAAGTACGGACACTGCAGGCGGAAGTAGTCATACGAGGACCGGCGTGTACAGGGCTCCGCTCACCACGCCCCCTGCGAATCACTCCCTGTCTTGTAGATGTAGTATTGTGACTAAATCCTATTCTCTGTAATGAGCTGCTCCTTGTCAGCTATAGTATTCAGCCGGCTCAGTGTGAGCTACTTCCCAATACTGGTAAAAGGGTCTTTTTGCCCCCCCCTTCCCCTCTAGTGGTCAGGTCCTTCACTGAAGTAATAGTACGGGGGCAGAGATGGAGGGGGGACATGAAACTGGGGGTAGATGAAGGGGAGCATGTAAACTGGGAGGGATATTAAGGGGGGCATGAAACTGAGGAAAACTGGAAGGGGACATTAACCCCTTCCCGCCGATGGGATTTTTTGATTTTCGTTTTTCGTTTTTGACTCCCCTCCTTCTAAACCCCATAACTTTTTTATTTCTCCGCTCCCAGAGTCATATGAGGTCTTAATTTTTGAGGGACAATTTTTTCTTCATGATACCACCATTAATTATTCTATATAATGTACTGGGAAGCAGGGAAAAAATTCAGAATGGGGTGGATTTGAAGAAAAAATGCATTTCTGCGACTTTCTTACGGGCTTTGGTTTTACGGCGTTCACTGTGCAGCCAAAATGACATGTCCCCTATATTCTGTGTTTCGGTACGGTTCCAGGGATACCAAATTTATATGGTTTTATTTACAGTTTGACCCCTAAAAAAAATTCCAAAACGGTGTTAAAAAATTTTTTTTCTAAAAGTCGCCATATTCCGACGGCCGTAACTTTTTTATACATAGGTGTACGGGGATGCATAGGGCGTCTTTTTTTGCGGGGCCGGGTGTACTTTTTAGTTCTACCATTTTCGGGAAATGTTATTGCTTTGATCACTTTTTTTTCAAATTTTTATCAGAATTAAAACAGTGAAAAAACGGCAGTTTGGCACTTTTGACTATTTTTCCTGCTACGGCGTTTACCAAACAGGAAAATTTTTTTTTATAGATTTGTAGAGCGGGCGATTTCGGACGCGGGGATACCTAACATGTATGTGTTTCACAGTTTTTAACTACTTTTATATTTGTCCTAGGGAAAGGGGGGGGATTTGAACTTTTAATACTTTTTATATTTTTTTATATTTTTTTTAACTTTTTTTTTTTTTTTTTTTTTTTTTTTTGCATTTATTAGACCCCCTAGGGGTGTTGAACCCCAGGGGGTCTGAGCACTAATGCAATGCATTACAATGCTAATGCATTGCAATGCATTGCAAAAAATCATCATCTCTTTTGCAGGCTGTATACACCAGCCTGCAAAAGAGAGAATTTGCAGACCGGCTGGAAGCCTTTAACAAGGCTCCCGGCTGTCATGGCAACGGGGGGTCGGCCCTGGAGCATGCTCCAGGAGCCGGCGATCCCTGCCAAAATGGCGGCGCCCATGCGCCGCCGGGAAAATGGTGCCTCCAGCGCCTTTGACAGCAGCGCCAGAGGGGTTAATGCCTCCGATCGGTCCGGGGACCGATCGGAGGCATTAGAGCCGGTTGTCTACTGCTTAAAGCAGTAGACGCCCGGCGGCTATGACGGCCGCCCGGCTCCCGGGCGGTCGCCATAGTTACAGACCCGACACGCGCCGTACTATTACGGCGCATGTCGGGAAGGGGTTAAACAATGGGGGTCACTGGAGGAAGACATTAAACCGTGGGAGTAGCTATAGGGGGACCTGTCTGCCTTTAGTTACCCCCAGTTTAATGTCTCCCTCCAGTTACCCCTGCTGTTTAATGTCTCCCTGCAGCTACCCCTACGGTTTAATGTCCCCCTCTAGTTGCCCTCAGTTTAATATCCCGCTCCAGCTGCCATTAATTTATTGTTCCCCTCTAACTACCTGTGCTGTTTAATGTCTCCCTCCAGCTGCCCCAGTTTCATGTCCCCTCTAGTTTCCCCAAGCTTAAACTGGGGCACCAGAAGAGGGACTTAATAACGTGGGGCAATTCAAAGGGAACATTATAATGTGGGGTCATATGATGTACGGGTGACTATAGGAGCGTTATATTGTGTGGGGGCACAGGTGAGAAGAGGCAGATTCAACATAAAAATCGGTGAGCTAAAATTGCAGCGGCTCGCATAGCACACTGCACGTTTGATATGTGGTACCTTTAACTTAATATCTTGTTGCACGACCTTTTAAGGTCCTCATGTGTCACAGTTTGTAGATTAATTAGTTAACGACTTAAATTAGTGCTAGTCTGAAGCTGTGCTTTCCTATATAAGTAGATATAGCTTATGGGGTGCATCTCATATGCGGGGGCATCTCATCTGCAGCATGCATCTTAACCGAAGTTCAGATTAACCAAAGTGCACTTATACATGGCACTTAAACAGGGCACGAAACAGGCTAACCATGGCAGAACACCAGGTAAATTTCAACCTAAAACAACAAGTTTTACCTCATGGTATCCTGTAGCTGCACTGTCTCTTACTATCTTAGCCATTGGCTTCCTGCAGATCTCTCCTCCACCTCTACCACCAGTACACACCATCCATATCAGTCCCTCTCTTCTTCCTTCTCCCATGTACAGCTCTCACACACTTTTCACACTCTGTAATCATCCCTTTATTTCTTTTAGCAGTGACACCAAACAGAAGCGCCCACATAAATCCCTGAACCACCTTCTGTCTCTGTCCATTCTGCTCCTCCTAGCTGCTGGGGACATCTCTCCTAACCCCGGCCCTCCTTCCTTCACTAACTCTTCTTCCTGCACACATAGAAGGCCTACAAACCTCATCAATATTTACCGTGTTCCTTCCCCTCATCTCTCCCCTGTCTCTTTTAACTGCTCTCTCTGGAACGCCCGCTCAGTGTGTAACAAACTAGAATATATTAATGACTTATTCCTTAGTAAATCCCTCGGCCTGCTCGCCTTTACTGAAACTTGGATCCAGCAGGCAGACACGGCCTCCCCTGCTGCTCTGTGTCATGGTGGCCTACAATTCTCACATACCTCTAGGCCTGACAACAGGCAGTGTGGTGGGGTAGGCTTACTTCTGTCACCACAGTGCATTTTTCAGTCCATTCCCCCGGTCCCCTCACTCACATTCTCCTCATTTGAAGTCCATGCTATCAGACTTTTCCGCCCACTCTCCTTACATGTAGCTGTGATCTACCGCCCACCTGGCTCACCCTACCAATTTTTGGACCACTTTGCTTCTTGGCTTCCCCACTTTTTATCCAGTGACATGCCTACCCTCATCATGGGTGACTTTAACATCCCTATTGCCCCCCCTCACTCCCCGGCTGCCTCATAGTTTCTCTCATTAACCACTTCTCTTGGTCTCTCACAATGTTCTTCTTCCGCCACACATATAGACGGTAACACAATTGATCTAGTCTTCCATTGACTCCTCACAGTCTCTAAATTTTCTAACTCTTCTCTGCCACTTTCTGACCACAATCTTCTATCTCTCACCATCAGTGCTCTCTCCCCTTCACAAGACGCCCCTACCCATCACACATATAGGAACTTGCGTGCTATTGACACCCAGCACCTCTCAGATACTCTACAGTCCTCCCTGTCCCCCATCTCTTCAATCTCCTGTCCCAATCTGGCCACCAGTCACTATAATGAAACCCTCAAAAATGCATTGGATGAGGTTGCTCCCCCCTCCACTCGTAAAGTCCCACATAGGAGGCAGCAGCCCTGGCACACGCCACAGACACGATTTCTTCAGCGCTGCTCTAGGTGTGCCGAACGTCTCTGGAGAAAATCACGCTCACCTTCAGATTTCCTCCACTTCAAGTTTATGCTTAAAACATATAGCTCTGCCCTTTACCTCGCCAAACAAGACTATTTCACCGCCCTCATCTCTTCTCTCTCCAGCAACCCTAAAAGGCTTTTTGAAACCTTTCACTCCTTACTCACACCCAAGGTGCAGACACCATTCACAGACCTTAGTGCTGATGACCTGGCCATGTATTTCCATGATAAAATTGATAAGATCCGTCAGGAAATTACTGCCCAAGCCCCAGGTGGCATTGACTCCCACACCTACGATAGTACTGATCCCCTCACCAGCCGCACTTCAGACTGTCCATTCTCATCTTTTGAACCTGTCACAGAAGAGGAAGTCTCCCAGCTACTTTCTTCATCTCGCCCTACAACCTGCAGCAGTGACCCCTTCCCCTCACACCTTCTCCAATCTCTGTCCCCTGCTGTCACTACTTACCTTACTAAAATATTTAACCTCTCTCTCTCTTCTGGAATCTTCCCATCCTCCTTCAAGCATGCTGTTATAACCCCGCTACTGAAAAAACCCTCCCTGGACCCATCCTGTGCTGCTAACTATCGACCCGTCTCTAACCTCCCCTTCATCTCTAAACTTTTGGAACGCCTGGTTTATTCTCGGTTAATCCGTTATCTCTCTACTAACTCTCTGCTTGACCCCTTACAATCTGGTTTCCGCGCTCTGCACTCTACTGAAACAGCTCTCACAAAAGTCTCTAATGATCTACTAATGGCTAAATCCAATGGTGACTTCTCTCTTCTTATTCTTCTGGACCTCTCTGCAGCTTTTGACACTGTTGACCATCAACTTCTCCTCACTATGCTCCGCTCAGTCGGCCTCAATGACACTGCGCTCTCCTGGTTCTTCTCTTATCTCTCAGACTGCACCTTCAGTGTATCATTTGCGGGCTCTGTTTCCTCCCCTCTTTCCCTTGCTGTTGGGGTTCCTCAGGGCTCGGTCCTCGGCCCCCTGCTCTTTTCTCTCTACACAGCCCCCATTGGACAAACCATCGCCAGATTTGGCTTCAGGTACCATCTTTATGCTGATGACACCCAATTATACACATCTTCCCGTGACATCACCCCTACACTCATACAGAACACCAGTGACTGTCTCTCTGCTGTCTCTAATATCATGTCCTCGCTCTATCTGAAACTAAATCTCTCCAAGACTGAACTACTACTGTTTCCACCATCTAACAGATCTGTCCCTGATATATCCATTGCAGTCTCAGGCCTTACTATAACTCCTATGCAGCATGCCCGCTGCCTTGGGGTCATATTTGACGCAGACCTTTCCTTCACCCCTCATATTGAATCACTCGCACATTCATGTCACCTCCACCTCAAAAACATCTCCAGAATACGCCCTTTCCTTACCAGAGATACACTAAAGACACTTACTGTCTCTCTGATTCATTCTCGCCTTGACTACTGTAACTCCTTACTAATCGGTCTTCCCCTCACTAAACTCTCTCCTCTACAATCTATTCTGAATGCAGCAGCCAGGCTCATCTATCAGGCTAGACGCTACAGCGATGCCTCCGGTCTGTGCCAGTCACTACATTGGCTGCCTATTCATTATAGAATAAAATATAAAGTTATTACTCTCATCCACAAGACTCTCCATAATGCCGCACCTCCCTACATTTCTTCCCTCATCTCTGTCTACCGCCCATCCCGTGCTCTCCGCTCACTCAATGACCTAACACTTACATCCTCTATTATCAGAACCTCCCACGCTCGTATACAAGACTTCTCCCGAGTTGCACCACTTCTCTGGAATACTCTACCCCGGACAATAAGATTAACTCCCAACTTCTACAGTTTCAAACGCAAACTAAAGACACATCTTTTCAGACAAGCCTATCACAATTCCTAATGCACAAAATTGTCTGAACACTGTATAAGCAATGCCGCCCCTGCTACCTCTTGTGTCACCCCCTCTACCTCATAGATTGTAAGCTCTTTTGAGCAGGGCCCTCAGTCCCATTGTGTGAAATGACGTTCTTTGTTATGTATGTCTGTATCTGAACCCTATAAATTGTACAGTGCTGCGGAATATGTTGGCGCTATATAAATAAAATGTATACAGAAACAAAGAGCAAAAATAGACGGCACCGCTCGCTCCAAAAACAACAGCAAAATGATAATCCACTGTGAAAGGTGAAATCTCTTGGGTCGGAAACCTTTTCTGACAAAAAGTGGTGCTCACAACCCTTAGAAAAAACAGTTGCAAAAATAGAGCAATAAAGATATGGGTGGGCACTCACCAATCAGTAGACGGCAAATCTTTTCTTTATATAAAAAGTATTTCTTTTATTTGAACATAATAAAACAAGTCCTCAGGGAGGGAAAGATGACATAATTGGCAAAGAAAAAAAGGCAACAGCCGTTTCGCGTTATCAAACGCTTTTTCAAGCCTAATATGCAATTGCATATTAGGCTTGAAAAAGCGTTTGATAACGCGAAACGGCTGTTGCCTTTTTTTCTTTGCCAATTATGTCATCTTTCCCTCCCTGAGGACTTGTTTTATTATGTTGAAATAAAAGAAATACTTTTTATATAAAGAAAAGATTTGCCGTCTACTGATTGGTGAGTGCCCACCCATATCTTTATTGCTCTAAATAAAATGTATTATTATTATTATTTTAAGGTAATCACTGCACTCCAATGATTCCTGTAACTGTCAATGAGACTTCTGCCCCTCTCAGTAGGTATATTGGCCCACTCCTCATAAGCAAACTGCTCCAGTTATCTCAGGTTTGAAGGCTGCCTTTTCCAGACACCATGTTTCAGCTCCTTCCAAAGATGCTCACTAGGATTTAGGTCAGGGCCCATAGAAGGTAACTTCGGAATAGTCCAATGTCATTATCCTATTGCAAAACCCATGACTTGCGACTGAGACCAGCACATTTCACTCTAGAATCCCTTGATAGTCTTGAGATTTCATTGTACCCTGCACAGATTCAAGACACCATGTGCCAGATGTAGCAAAGCAGCCCCAGAACATAACAGAGCCTCCTCCATGTTTCACAGTGAGGACCGTATTCTTTTCAAGATATGCTTCATTTTTCTGTCTGTGAACATAGAGCTTATTTGCCTTGCCAAAAAGTTCAGATTTTTGTCTCACCTGTCCATAGGACATTCTCCCACAAGCTTTGTGGCTTGTCAACAATTTTTTTTTATGCTTACTTTTGTCAGATTCAAGTTATTTCTCTGACCATTGTGGGTTTCTCTTTCATTAAAGGGGCTCTATCAGTGTCTTCTTCCGTCTTCTTGTCTTCAAATCCCGCACCTGCATAGTAGCGCTTCCCTCCGGAGCGCTACTGCACAGTATACTCGCGAACTGCCATTAAGTAAAATACGCACAAACATATGCTGGAAGGCTGCAGTGGCAAAACTAAGGGGGCGTTCACAATAGCGTCGGTGTCCGACAGCTAGTGTCCTACATGTAGGATTTAGCTGTCCGCTTGAAACATCAGACATCTTGGTAAACGGACAGTTAAGGACACACACGGACATTAAAGAACGCACATGATGTCCCATTTAAAATAATGGAAAGTGTAACAGACACAGCTAGTGTCCGTTGCTAATGTCCGCGCAAGATTTTGTGCGAACATTAGCATCGGACACTAACTGTCGGACACCGACGCTAGTGTGAACCCTGCCTAGTAGCGCCAGACACACAGCTGACCCCCTAGATATCTATAACAACAGGGAAATAAGACTGGACCAGACATAGAAGTAAGCTCTGCTTTCACTGTAATGATTAATGAAATTGTATTGATACAGAATGATGATAAGTTCCTTGTGTTTTATTTTGTGTAAATTTTGATAAGTACATGAATCAAAGTAGCATATCTATTAAACAAACATATATACAGTCCTATGAAAAAGTTTGGGCACCCCTATTAATCTTAATCATTTTTTGTTCTAAATATTTTGGTGTTTGCAACAGCCATTTCAGTTTGATATATCTAATAACTGATGGACACAGTAATATTTCAGGATTGAAATGAGGTTTATTGTACTAACAGAAAATGTGCAATATGCATTAAACCAAAATTTGACCGGTGCAAAAGTATGGGCACCCTTATCATTTTATTGATTTGAATTCCCCTAACTACTTTTTACTGACTTACTGAAGCACAAAATTGGTTTTGTAACCTCAGTGAGCTTTGAACTTCATAGCCAGATGTATCCAATCATAAGAAAAGGTATTTAAGGTGGCCAATTGCAAGTTGATCTCCTATTTGAATCTCCTCTGAAGAGTGGCATCATGGGCTACTCAAAACAACTCTCAAATGATCTGAAAACAAAGATTGTTCAACATAGTTGTTCAGGGGAAGGATACAAAAAGTTGTCTCAGAGATTTAACCTGTCAGTTTCCACTGTGAGGAACATAGTAAGGAAATGGAAGACCACAGGGACAGTTCTTGTTAAGCCCAGAAGTGGCAGGCCAAGAAAAATATCAGAAAGGCAGAGAAGAAGAATGGTGAGAACAGTCAAGGACAATCCACAGACCACCTCCAAAGAGCTGCAGCATCATCTTGCTGCAGATGGTGTCACTGTGCATCGGTCAACTATACAGCGCACTTTGCACAAATAGAAGCTGTATGGGAGAGTGATGAGAAAGAAGCCGTTTCTGCACGTACGCCACAAATAGAGTTGCCTGAGGTATGAAAAAGCACATTTGGACAAGGCAGCTTCATTTTGGAAACAAAAATTGAGTTGTTTGGTTATAAAAAAAAAGGCGTTATGCATGGCGTCCAAAAAGAAACAGCATTCCAAGAAAAACACATGCTACCCACTGTAAAATTTGGTGGAGGTTCCATCATGCTTTGGGGCTGTGTGACCAATGCCGGCATCGGGAATCTTGTTAAAGTTGAGAGTCGCATGGATTCCACTCAGTATCAGCAGATTCTTGAGAATAATGTTCAAGAATCAGTGACGAAGTTGAAGTTACGCCGGGGATGGATATTTCAGCAAGACAATGATCCAAAACACCGCTCCAAATCCTCAGGCATTCATGCAGAGGAACAATTACAATGTTCTGGAATGGCCATCCCAGTCCCCAGACCTGAATATCATTGAACATCTGTGGGATGATTTGAAGCGGGCTGTCCATGCTCGGCGACCATCTAACTTAACTGAACTTGAATTGTTTGTCCAAAATACCTTTATCCAAGATCCAGGAACTGATTAAAAGCTACAGGAAGCGACTAGAGGCAAAAGGAGGATCTACTAAATATTAATGTCACTTTTCTGTTGAGGTGCCCATACTTTTGCACCGGTCAAATTTTGGTTTAATGCATATTGCACATTTTCTGTTAGTACAATAAACCTCATTTCAATTCTGAAATATTACTGTGTCCATCAGTTATTAGATATATCAAACTGAAATGGCTGTTATAAACACCAAAATATTTAGAACTAAAAATGATTAAGATTAATAGGGGTGCCCAAACTTTTTCATAGGACTGTAGGTGTTACAATCTCCACAGTAGTGAGTGGACTGATACGTGAACTAGTGCTAAAGCCCTTTGTGTAGGCCCTGCCAATGATGACTGCCAGCTTGTCAGTAGAAGGTGCAGAATGGTTGGCTGATAGCGTTGTATCCTCAATTCCTTGTCTGTGACTTGTTATGATATAGGCGAGTGTATTGTAAGGTTCCGGTGTTATAAGGGCTGAATGAGGTCTTCTTGATGTGGAAGCTTTCTGTTGGTTTTCATCACAAATGCTTTATCATAGTGAATTACTTGGCAACAGCAGTGGCTATAAGTCCAGAAGGCAAAGCAACAAGCCCGAAAGTCCCAGCGCCTGCAACCATCTTCATGTTCTTTCCCTATGGGTAAAAAAGAAACACATTTATACTGTATTATGTTATAATACATTTTCTTGACAAAAACATACTGTAACCGCTCTCTCTCTCTCTCTCATTATTCTGTGGGTTCTTGCATCTGTGCTGCGTTATTTCAAGGGCCTACTTAAAAAACAAACAAAAAAAAAACATACTGTAACCATTGTAATACAGAACTGTTAAATATTCTGTTATATATTGCAGAAAAAACTGTGGTGTTCTGTTGGAGATTTTGCTGGAATCAAGAGTGGCTTAAAGGGAGTCTATTATTAGAAAATCAGCTTTTGAACTAATGGCACGTTGGAATAGCCTTTAAAGGGGCTCTATCATTGGAAAAAGTCATTTTTAACTAATCACATCCTTGCATAGCCTTTAGAAAGGCTTTTCCACACCTACCTTTAGTATGTAGATTGCCTCAGTGGTTTCTGTATAAGTCCGTTTTTATTCATATGCCAATGAGCTTCCAGACAGCACAGGAAGTTCCCAGCAGCACTCGTCCCTGCTATTTTCTATGTGTGTGTGCAAACAGGAAGCTGAATCATCAGAAGCAGTAGCCTGTGTTGTATACACCCATAGGAAACAATAGCAAAGGGGGTGCACGATGCATCGTGCACCCAGTCTAATTAGCATATGAATAAAAACTGACTTATTCAGAAACCACTGAGGCAATCTACATACTATAGGTAGGTGTGGAATAGACTTTCTAAAGGCTATGCAAGGATGTGATTAGGTAAAAATTACTTTTCCCAATGATAGAGCCCCTTTAAAAAGTCGTATTCTACTCCTAGCTTCCATTCTCTTCGTCTCCCTGCCATTTCCATAAAAGTCTGTTTATTGCGACATGCAAATTATGCTCACAGAACACAGGGGGCGCTCCCCCTGTGCTCCGAGCACTCACGTATCATAACCACATCCTTAGTTAATTCTGTTCACGCCCCTCTTCATGTTCTCCTGATCTTCTCCCTTGCGTAGGCATTTGACGCTGCGCTATACACTGACTGCGCATGCTCTGCCGCTATAATGCGGTGGTCTGTGAGCATAATTTGCATATTGCACCGTGAATATGAAGACTAAAGTGGAATGGTGTTCATAAACATCCCCCTATGTGTTACCTGAGGTATTACATAGGACTGCAGGTAACAGTTGTAATGCATAATGTCATTTATCATACAGATTGTTTTACTTCCTTCCTTTTTTTAATGCAGCATTCTCCGGGCCTGGTGTTTGTTTTTTTTGTTTGTTTTTTTTTGGAAGGCTGAAGTGGCAAAACTAATAGCACTAGACACACAGCTGACCCCCTAGGTATTTATGACAACAGAGAAATAAGACTGGACCAGACATGTAAGTAAGCTCTTACTACTTTCACTGTGATGTTTCATGAAATTGTATTGATACAGAATGAACTTAAAGGGGTTTACCCATCTCATTGTTTCAGCAGTCTGCCTGCTGTCTCTTCTTCTCTCTTACTGCATTTCTCCCCCACCCCCATCCCCTTGCTGAACAGGCCTGAGACTCTCACAACACTTATGCAGATCAGATAATATGCAGATGCTTGTGCAGAACAAGCTCAGTGTTATCTGTGTATTTACTTAGAAAGATAACAGATTTAGGCCTTATCAGCAAAACTGCAATTAGCTGAACAGATTGTCCTGCCATCAACAGCAGTGAGTGAGTGACGTCACTTGTTCTATACGTCTGTGGTTATAGGAACGACATATAAACAATGGGAGGAATAAGTTCACATAGCAGGCACACAAAGCAGCATTTCTAAAGCAACATTCAATAGATAGGATCCTTGAGATGGGACAACCCCTTTAAGTTATTTGCATTTTATGTAAATCTTGGTAAGTACGTGACATATATAGGAGTAACAATTTGCACAGTAGTGCGTGGACTGATAAGTCAAGAAGTGCTAAAGCCCTTTGTGATGGCCCTGCCAACAAGAACTGCCAGCTTGTCAGGAGAAGGTGCAGAATGGTTGGCTGATAGCGTTGTCTCCTCAATTCCTTGTCTGTGACTTGTTATGCTATAGGAGAGTGTATTGTAAGGTTCCAGTGTTATAAGGTCTGAATGAGGTTTTTTATTTCTTTTCATCACAAATGGTTTTTCATAGTGAATTACCTAATAGCAACAGCAGCGGCTGCAACAACATCAGCAGTAGCCTCTATAACCATAGCACCAACAGGGGCTAAAGGTCCAAACCAAATTGAAGCAATTCCTACCAACCCATAACGTATAACACTCTTCGCAGTCCTTCCCTATGGGTAAAAAAAAAAGGAACATATTTGTACTTTATTATGTTATAATACATTTTCTTAACAAAAACATACAATACTATCATAATACAGGAGACAACTGTTAAATATTTTATTACATATTGCAGAAAAACTGGGGTTTTTTTTTTTTTTTTTTGCTATCTAATTTCTGGCATAAATTATATTGATTCTGTCGCTGGCTCTCCTCTCTCCCACTTAACTTGTGGTTTGCCCAAAATGTTCAACTTTTTGATGCCTGGAAATTGGCATAAAGGTATTAGTTTATCCGAATAGATGATGTAATCCAGCATCAGTGACAATGAAATATAAAATGTAGCTTTTAATGCATTATTGTCTAAAAAAAAAAGTGTGTTACAAAAGTAATGATAAAAATAGGAGGTTTGTGGATAGCATTGCTTATGCGTTTCGAGACATGTATCACAATACACTAATCGACTTTTAAAACAAACAAAAAAAACACACCCTTACATAATTGCATCCAATTCATTAACTCTTCATAAGCAATCTATTACAAAATACAACATTCGTTGGATCATGTTCACATAGAAAAACGCATGATGTCATTATAACAGATTATCATCAACAAAGGTCCAAATATAATGAAACCTGTTAAGAAATTGCCAGATAAGAAATTCCCCAGTAGCTGCTTCTGGAACTTGGGAAGAAGGGGAAGGGCAGAGATAGTGAACCCTGATGCTAGGCCCACCCCTTGTCCCTACCTGCCTGCCACGACTACCCTAATGGCAGAAGACGACTGGACAATAGAGATGAGCAAACAGTAAAATATTCGATATTCATTTCGAATAGTCCCTCAATATTCGACTATTCGAACGAATATCGAACCCCATTATAGTCTATGGGGAAAAAATGCTCGTTTCATGGGATCCCACTCTTCAATTCAGGAGTCACCAAGTCCCCTATGACACCCCAGGAAATGATGCCAACACCCTGAAATGCAACTGGGACAGCAGGGGGAAGCATGCCTGGGGGCATCTAACATGCCCAAGTCACTGTATTACGTCAGAATCCCTGTCAGCTTTTTCCCATAGGAATGCATTGACCAGCATTGTGTGCAGAGCAGGGTTTAGCGCATCTCTGATGCAGCAGAGCTGAGTGTGCAGCAGGGTTCAGCGCATCTCTGATGTAGCAGAGGTGGCCGTGCGCTCAGCTTGGCTGCATCTCCGGAGTAGGCGAGCTGAGCGCACGGCCAGCACTGCTACATCTCGGCATAGGAATGCATTGACCAGCATTGATTGGCCGAATGCCAGAGTACAGAATTCGGCCAATCAACGCTGGTTCTGTAGGAGGAGGCAGAGTCTAAGATCGGTCCACAGCAGTCTTCATTCTCGTCCGATCTTAGACTCCATTCCCACCTAAATAATGGTAATCCCTAGCTACCCCTGCCTGTACATCTATCCCTGTCTCACAGTCACATAGTTCACAGTCCCAAATTACCCGAATGTTAAATCCACCATTCATATAAATTGGAGGTCACCTGATTTAGCCAGCCAATTCCTTTTTCCGATTTTTTTTCGATGCCTCCATTGTCGTAGTTCCTGTCCCACCTCTCCTGCGCAGTTATTGGTGCAAAAAAAAAAAACGCCTGGGAAGGTGGGTGGGGATACGAATTTTTAGTGCGTTTGCCTCGTGGTATTTGATTGGAATCGAATACCTCGAACGGCCTGATATTCGATCGAATAGTGTTCGCTCATCTCTACTGGACAACAGTCCCTTCCTATGACAAGTCAAACATAGAATACAGACAAGACAAATAACAGAACGAGAGGTCAAACTAGCCAAGGGGTCGGAACAAGATGGGAAACTAAGTAGAAAACCGGAATCCAGACAAATAGTCAAGAAGTCAAAGCAAAGGTCACAATACAGAATATCAGAGAAGAGGTACTACGCTAGCACGCTCTAAGAAGCAAGGACTCACGTTTAGACTAATGACTGTATATGGGAAGCCCAGAATCCGCCCCAGAGGTGATTGGAAGGTAAGATTTCAATCATAGAGAAACAAACGTTGTTCCTATATACTATATACTACTGAATAGAGATGAGCGAATATACTCGATCGAATACCTCAGCCGCATAGCTCCCGATGCAAAAACACTTCCGGGGCTTCAAATTTTTACTGCTCCCCCACCTTCCCTGCCGCCGGGAGCTATGCGGCCGAGGTATTCGATCGAGTATATTCGCTCATCTCTACTACTGAAAGCATGTCCCTCAAGAAATTGACAGTTACTAACTAGTGTTCATAAACTTATGCAATGGGAAGAGTGAGCTAAAAAAATAACATTTTTTCTTTGCTATTAGTGCACCCCTCCCCCCCTGTATATTCTATGAACCTTATACTGATGTAAGCTACTAAACCCATAAATTACCTGATCAGAGTAGCTGCTGCCGTATCTTAGTTCTGTTACAAAGTGTTCGCAGTTTGCACAGGTGACGGCATACTTTTTCTTTTTCCCCACTTCTTCTCGTGCTGCCTTTACAATTTCATCTGCCGGACGGGGATTTCTTTTCTCGTCATACTTGTTATTTACTCGATAAGTATCTTCACCAGCGACTGTTTCTAATGACTCTTCCTTCACCATACCTTTACCTACTCCTGGCAGAGAAGAACTGGACGAACAGGACGAACCGGACGAGCCAAGCAAACCAGCTATTTAAGAAGTAGAATGTGATTAGTTAATGGACTGTACTTTGTTTTATTGGTGTACTGTATTGCTAATTGCTTGCAGAATTTTTGGAATGATACAGGTTTATCACCCTTGTTGTTTCCCTTTATTGATAAAATCCTTTAAATAAACAGTTTTAAAAAAAAAAACAAGAGACAAAAAAAGTATTTTTTTGTACTAGCTGTACCACTATCTTCAAAGCCTGGGGTGCCACATTCACAAAGTGACATCTATTGCGAAACTAGACTAATAGCGTGGTCGCGTGATGGCACAGCAATGACTGCACAACATGCAATGTGCCCTCCTTCTCCTTCCCTGAAACCATGACAGAGTTGGACTGAGATTTCTTGAACCCACCAGATAAAATGATGCTAGGAGTCCACTCCCCAACAACCCCTTGGAAACAGACCATAGTACCCTTCAAATTTGGTTGTCTTTTGTTGGATCATTATTGTGTTAGAACTTGGGCCCATCGGAGAATACTCTTTTTGGTCAGTCTGACAGTGAACCATGATACGGGCTACAATATGCCCATCTCCGGAGGCGTGCTCATCCAGACACTGGGCTCAGATGTTGGAGGTTAGATGCAGATTTTGTTAAGAACCATAAACACAGGTATCCTTTACAGACTGATGACCTTAGGTATAGGGAATGTGAAGCAGTGCCAATGTTTCTTATGGCATCCCTCAGCTCCTTCTACACGGAAGGTAAACTGATGGCAACGTGGTCCATTCTTCTGAGGAGAGGGATAGGAGTGCAAATATTGCACAAAAAGAGGCAGAGACAGTGCATGAGACTGTACATGAGAAGACAACCTGGCTACAGTAAAGAAATTGTGGCTGGGCTTCTGACAAATGACCAAGACAAAAGACTATCACCATTAAGATGGTTAGTGAGAATTTTTAACATTCTGCAAAATTTTTTGTTTTATTTTGCATTTTGTTTCCTCCAAATAATTGTATAGGTAAAATGTAGTTTTATAGCTGGTAAAAATTAAACATGCTATGCTTTTCAAAAATGCACAAGCGTTTAAGAATGCTTCTTTTTCTTCACTTTTTTCCCTGCAATGTGGGGTTGATATTAAAGGGGTTGTCCCATCTCAAGGATACAATCTATACTTGTAGCTTATGTAAATTGGAGACTTTTCCTAAATGTATTGCTTTAGAAATTCTGCTTTGTTTGCCTACTATGTGAACTTATTCCTCCCATTGTTTACACAGCTTTGCTATAACCACGGACCTATAGGATAAGTGACGTCACTCACTCGCTGCTCTTGCCAGCAGGACAATCATTCAGCTAATTGCAGTTTGCTGATAAAGACTGGTCTGTTATCTCTCTATGTAACCACACAGATAACACTGAGTCCATTCTGTATAAGCATCTGCATATTATCTGACCTGCATACGTGTTCTGTGTCCATTCAGCAAGACGGAAAAGGGGGGAGAGAAATACAGGAAGTGAGAAGAAGAGACTGCAGGCAAGTGCTGGAACAGTAAGATGGGAAAACCCCTTTAAATAAAATTTTATTCAGTTTTCTGTGACTGTAAAATGCCTTGTTTCTTACTGCATTTCCACAAATGATAATGCAATATGTGGGCCTGATCTTAAAGGGATTATCCACTTTCCCAAATTGAGGGCTTATTTTTAAGATCTGCAGGGGTCCAACACCCAGGGCCTCCACAGATTTCCGGTATAGAGGTATGGTATGTACAAACTGTAGCGGTGAGTGTAGGTACTGCAGCATTACTACAGTGTGTATAGCAGGTGAGCAGTACCGGAGATCTGTATATCCTAAGAATAGGCCATCAATTTCACAAAGTGGATAACCCCTTTAAGGAATTTATTCAATATCAACATAGGGTCAGTTGATCTGTCGATTTATAACGGCGAGGGCAAGTAATATTCAGTTTAGGTCCTTAACCACTTCAGTCCCGGGCCAATTTGTGGTCCAGGACCAGACACATTTTAGGTTTATTTTGTATGTGCGGTTTTGAGGGCTGTAACATTTTTCTCGTATGTCTCAGTCAACTAATTTTTGCGTCTTTTTTCGGGGACACATAGGGCTTTATTTTTATGTTGTTTTTATTTTCGAATGTGTTTTAAAAAAATTTTATATCCGGGAAAATATAAACATAATAGGAGGGAAATTGTGTCTGGTTTTCTATTTATTTTATTTAATAACACAAAGTGTCACTGAAAACCTTTATAAAATAGTTCTTCCTCTCCATTACGGTAACTTTTATTTTGTATGGTGTTGTCGGGGGAGGGGCTATAACCTTTAATAACGGCATATTATTAGCATTTTTTTTTAAATTATTATTATTATATTTACGTTTTTTTATTTTATATATATATATATATATATTTTTTTTTTTTTTTCAGATTGTGTCCCTATAAGGTGATAAGAGACCTTTGGGACATCTGATCACTTTTTTTTTTTGTATTGGAGGCTGATTTCCCCTGCAACTGAGGCTGGTACATTTAGCCTCAGTTGCAGGAGGAATACAGCCTCCTGCATGCTGTATACACAGTATACAGAGCTGATCTGACCTGTAGGACCCAGCAGCTCTTGCAAGATGCTGCTCCTGGCGGATCACGTGACCACCAGGTCAGAGGGCGGCCACATCATGGTGGCGCCCATAGCCATGTATACAGCACTTATTGAGCGCTGTATACACAGTGAACGAGATGGCAGGGAAGGGAATAAACCTTCCCTGCCATCTCTCTGGGAGCTCCGGCTGAAGTTACAGCCGGCTCCCAGCTTCAGTAGCTGCACGATCTCCGTGCAGCTGCTGTGTTCTGACTGGACGTATCGGTACGTCCTGTCAGAACAAGGCAACCACTTCCTGGACGTTTATAGTCTATGGGCGGTCCAGAAGTGGTTAAATAATAATTTAGTAGAAGAAGCTAAGTTATAAAGTTAACAAGAAGTCCAGGGGTCTCCCCAAGACAGAGCTGCCCCTTCTAATCAGCTTGTCGAGTCTATTCCTATCCTTGGTTGGTATGCTACTCCCCCAGCAGGCCACTCTGAAGAAGATGGCTGATGCTACTACAGAGTTGAAAAAGCCCTAAGAAGTGCCCCCTGGACTCCAAAGGCCCTCAGCGTCCTGATCAGGTAGAGCCTGCTGTGACCCTTTTGTGCAGCGCATCCAGGTGATCGGCCCAGTCCAGCTTATTATTGAGGAGCACACCCAGGTACTTATAGATGTTGACTATCTAAATGCCCATTCCCTGGATGTCCACTGGTTTTGGAGTATATGTCCACTTGTAAAAGTCCACCTCCATCTTCTTGGTCATCCCAGCATTAATCCTAAAGTGGTTCCACTGGCACCCAAAATCCCAATCCAAAATCCCGGTTCAATTCTCTGTACTCCCTGTCGTCTCCGTCTGTAATGAGTCCTACTATTGTAGAGTCATCGGAAACTACCTCACTAAATAAATAGTAGTATATAGTAGTATAATATATAGATGAAAGCTCTCAGTAGCATGAAGTTAGCATACCGTATATTTATGGTGTTTGGCTGTATTTGGGTTACGGTTATTTTACTTTTATCTTACTTGTTAAATGGACAACTTTCCCATCTCCAACATACACGCCCCAGTGCTGGTAAACACCACGATAAAATTCTACTAAATCGCCTGGCTCCGGATAAGAACCCTTAAAAACAAAAACAGTGTACAGTATATTATTCTGTAAATAACAATAGGAAAGGTATGTGTACAAAAAGAAAATATGGATTCAATTTTACCGTGCTCCTTTCTAGGCACCGCTATGGCGTTTGTTCTCCAGGGTAAATAGATCAGTCCAGAGTTAGTTATCCAAAAACAAATCATCTTTATTTGAGATAAAAGAAACTTCCTGTCCTGGCGGTCCGGTCCTGCTGCTCTAATGTCTTCTCGCCATCTGTAACATCCCGGATCCCGACCGCTGAGGTCGCTGTCACATGTGGCTGAGACTTCCACCACAGGTTAACACTGGACTGATAAGACAGGACTGCGCTGGGAGACACTGAACACCGCCTGGCGTCAGCATCCTCCGGGTCAGCCCATTCATTTGAGCCGACTCCGGGGGGGGGGGGGGGGGGGGGGGCGACCACAACAGTCGTGGCAGGCGGGTTTTGACCCGAAAGTGACGCAGCTCCCCATGTCACACTCTGTGCCAAAACCCGCTATACTGCCCCCCGTGTGAACTAGCCGTTAAGGAGCAGCCTTCCACATGTCAAGCCTGCTATTTAGTGAGCAGGAGTAAAATGATGGTAAGTTTGTTTACTATATCCATTAACCCCAATTAGGGAGGTCAGGTCACATTATCTGCCGCCATTTTCTGACACCATGTGTTCATTTAAACTGGGGGAAAATGACTTATTGTGATTTAAAGACATATTAGTGCTATGTATGACCTGTATACATTATTTTGTAATACTGTCCATAAGAACTAAATAAATATATGTCTATACCAGTTTGACTCATTATAACCTGGAATGTCACATGACACATCTTTGTACTATGAAAGACTGCTATGGATACCTTGACAGTAGAGTCTAAGGGCTAGTTCAAGGGCTAGTTTTTTGCAGGCGGATTTTGATGCAGAATCTGCCTCAAAATCTGCCTGCAAAAAACACTCCCATTCATTTGAATGGGAGCCTTTCGCTCTTTTTTCCCCGCTAGATATTTTTTTTCCACTAGTAGGAAAAAAAGCAACATGCCCTTCTTCCCGCACATTCCACGTCGTGAGACTCACTCCTGTTTAGGGCCAGTCATTCAAGCCTAATCAGGAGGGGAATGCCGCGACTGAATGACTGAGCAGAATGATTGATATTGAGCCTTTTCTGCGCAAGAAAGACCTTTGAAAGGGCATTAACACTCAGTGATAGACTTGGTTGTCTAGGGCCCACCAGTGGAATTGTTTCTAGGGGCCACTGCCAGGACCCCTTCAGTTCTGCTGTAGTGAGACAGGGTGGCTAGAGGTAATAACAATGCTTTTCCCACCATACTATGTGCACCACGGCCCTAACTAAACCCACCATTATACCCTATATGGAAAGTGAGCAGCGTGCCTCCTTGAATTGTTAGCATTACCGGTAGCTGTACTGTCCTGGAAAAGCTGATGGGCAGAGGCCCTGGCTGCTGGACCCCAGCAAATGTAATATTGATGGCCTATATTAAGGATAGGCCATCAATTTTAGAAAGGTGGATAAACCCTTTAAAAAGGTTGTCTAGGAATTGGAGCAATGTAGGAGGTGTAAAATAAAAAATAAAAAGCATATTCACCCGTCAGGATAGGTCCTAGATACCTGATTGGTAGGAGCTGACACCAGGCCCCATGAGCTGTACGGAGCTGCTTCCAGCTGAAATCTCCATTGTATAGGGGGCTAGACACCTTCACTGCAGCTCAGCTCCCCCTGACTTCAATAACTGCTGAGATGCAGGGAAGGTATACAGTGGATGGAGAGTGTACAGGACGGGTGCTGAAAGCGGCTCCGTATAGGGGCCATGTGTTGCCCCCACCCTCACAATCAGGTATCTATTTACCGTATATACTCGAGTATAAGACTAGGTTTTCAGCACAGTTTTTGTGCTGAATAAGCCCCCCTCGGCTTATACTCGAGTCAAGCAAAAAATTTTTTTTTTTTTTTTTAATATTTTTTTTTTTTTTTTGGGGGGGGGTGTCTATGACCAGTTGCAATGGTAATGTATACAATCTCCCATAAAATAGTGAGAGAAAAAAAAGCTTTAGAAAATAAAAAAAATAAAATAAATGACAGTTCTAAATCCCTCCTTTCCCTAGAATACATATAAAAGTAGAGAATTACGGTGAAACACATACACATTAGGTATCCCTGTGTCTGACAGTGCCCGGTCTACTGAATATAGGGGATCTGCAGTGCTCCTGTTCCGTCAGGAAGGGGTTAATAGGAGCACTGCAGATACCCTATATTCAGCCAGGCTGGGGGGAAAAAAAACAGTCCTCAAGCTCAGGGAAGGGGCAGACAGACAACCAAAATACCCCCTCCCGTTTCCCAGTACCTACTGCACCCAAAAACTCCGACCATTTTAATTTTTTAAATTTTCCAGTAGCTGCTGCATTTCCCCTGCTAGGCTTATACTTGAGTTAATAAGTTTTCCCAGTTTTTTGGGGCAATATTAGGGGGGTTGGATTATACTCGAGTATATACGGGTATGTCCTATCCTGAGGATAGACCAAATAAAATTAAGCACTGATAACCGCTTTAATATTCCCCCATAATGATACACACAACTTAATGTCCCCCCTCCACAAGATATTAGCCCACTTCCCCCACACAGTATAATGGCCTCATCACTGGTCCCCATATACACTGTGGGGCATAATACTGTGTGCAGGGGCAACTATGGGGCATTATAGTGCGTGCAGGAATGCGGGGGGGGTGTCAGTCGGGGTCTTCAGCGTCGGTCAGAGGGGCCTCATGTCAAAAGTTTTCCATGGGGCCCCGCCACCCCTAGTTATGCCACTGTGTGTATGTGTATATTTTATAAATGCTTATGTATATGCTTGAGGGACATCAGTGAAGCCAGGGCCTCGATCTATATACAGAGACCCTTGCTGTCAATGTCCACCCCTGAATGCTTGAATAGCATTTTCTAGTTAGTGACATCATCCTTTTCCTATATTGTAGTTTGCTGTGTTTTATTGTAAAACAAAATGTCATGAAGAATAATACTTGTCATATTACTATATAATAATCATTATATAGAAGCTGCGGAGAACACTGTCCATAAATACTGCAGAAAAGCTTCCCTCTCCTTACCTTTAATGGCATGGCTGCTGTTTCCTCTGTGCTCCGGCTACTTCTGGGCCTATAGAATATTTCAGACCTATTAATGTAAATTGAAAAGCTATTTACAGCCACTCTGTTACTACGGCTATACTATATACTGTTATGGATCCGTAAATACAGTTAATATTCAGAAAACGTCTACGATTGTAAGTTATTATGCACATTACATTATAATCCTATAGATCATATAAACTACTTACACTACAGCCGATTCCTCCTCTGTCTCTATTGTAGGCCTGCTGATTCTTTCACTTTCACTTTCCAGTCCGCCCTGTATTGTAACGGTAAAAGTGATGGAAGTAGAAGTCAGGCAATATTAACCCCTTACTACCACTTCTGCAAAGTCCAACTCCGCCACTAGGAGCTTGGCTGAAGGCATCTGGAGGCTGGTTGTCACTCGCCCTGGGTGTGGTGCATTTTGGTTGCAGTTTTTATCACTGATAGTTGTCTGCCTGGTTCTGCTATCTCTTTCTTGCATACTTAATATTCTGTAAGGGTTGGTTCACACTAGCGCTTGTATTCCGTCCGCAAGGAGTACGCATGGAGACCCCCCCGGATGGAATGCAATCACAATTGCAAGCGATGTTCTTGCAAAGCACACGGAGCCCATAGACTATAATGGACTCCGTGTGCTTGCCGCACACTGCCCACACGAATGAATTGTGTGGGCTGTGCGCGGCAAGCACACGGAGCCCATTATAGTCTATGGGCTCCGTGTGCTTAACTGCACAGCACGTGCATTAGCGTTGGTATTCCGTCCGGGGAGGGGGTCTCCACGCGGACGGAATACAAGCGCTAGTGTGAACCAACCCTTACCTGCACGGCATCTCAACCATAGCACATTTACTCCACACTGACGGGTGGCCGCACTGGATAAAATGTCACACTCGATAATGAATAAAGCTACGTTAAAAATGAGCACACCATTGTTTCTTGTGCAATTCTCCATCTGTTTGATATGTCACATGACCCCCTTCCCATTGAAAAAAGTAAAGTTGAAGCCAAGATGGCGGCTTTGCAGATGGCGGCCATGGGCGTCACCTGGCCTCAAATATTATTATTATTATTGTTTATTTATATGTTTGTTTTCCCCCCTCCCATGCCCTAATATGCCACAAATGGTTAGGTGATATCTGCAACCACTTCCATTGTATCTGGGTGTATCCATACTTATACCCCCATAGTGACTGCCACTCAGTATAATGTAACCTCCGCAGTATAATGGCCTCCACACAGTATAAAAACCCCTTAATGGCTCCTCAAATTATAATGCACTCTTATGTCTTACACATAGTATTACGTCACCTAGTACCCCCTTGCATAGTATAAGTTCCCCTTTAGTGGTCTCCACATAGTACAATGTCCCCTTGTTGCCTGACACTGTATAATACCCCAATGTGGCTTCCACACAGTATAATGTCCCCTTTTGACTCCCCCTAATAAAATACCCCCACACAGTATAAAGCCGCTTATGCCCCCCACATAGGAAAATATAAAACTATAAAATAGTTATAAAAAGTCATAAAAAAGTAATAATTACCTTGACTAGTTTCCCCAAAACAGATCTTTCAGTGGCTTAGAGTAGCAGGTGCGATGATGTCACTTTGGTATTGTGGAACCCTTTGAATGGCGCGGTCAGATATGAGCTGTGCTCCGACCAGGGCTTATGGAGCAGGGTGTTAGGTGTCAGTTACAGCTAAAACCGCTCCCAATGCTGTGGGTGGTCGCGAAGGGGTTAAAGGGCTATGACATCACAGGGCTGGCTGGCTACTGATTGGTTGAATACATGGCATTGTGGGTGATCTCATATTCCCAGAGTTCCTTTCCCTATGTCCTAACATGTGCAGCAGCTATTTTATGAAAAAAGCGATTCGTGAGGAATTTCGAATTCAATGCAAATCGAATATTACTTGAAATTTGAATCAAATTCTACTTTGATTTGCTCATCCCTACCTGTCACAGCATATGAAAAAGAGGCCTTCCGGCCGTTGCGTGATGTTAGGTGTTACAGGAAACTTGATCCAAACCCTACTCAAGTGTTTAACCCCTTTCCTGCCACAGCTAGCCTTCACACGGAGTAAACACGCGTGTATTTTTGTAAAATACACGTGTAAAAATAAGACTCCCATTGACTTCAATGACATTTTACAGGCGTATTTTTACATGTGTAAAAAATATCATTGAAGTCAATGGGAGTCTTATTTTTACACATGTATTTTGCAAAAATACTTGCGCGTCTACTCTGTGTGAAGACTCCCTTAAAGTTATGGACAAAAGCACAATCATGCTTGTTATGGATAAAGCACATGCATGCAGGAGTTGCGCCTTGAATGCCTTCCCAAATTCTAGCCAAGTGTAACCTGCGGATGAAATTACTAGAGATGAGCGAACACTGTTCGGATCAGCCGTTCCGAACAGCACGCTCCCATAGAAATGAATGGAAGCACCTGGCATGTACACTTTGCCGGCGGCCGGTCGCCATGCCAGGTGCTTCCATTCATTTCTATGGGACCGTGCTGTTCGGAACGGCTGATCCGAACAGTGTTCGCTCATCTCTAGAAATAACTGAAGCAGAGCTTTGACTTTCCGCTGTGGTTTATCAATGAGGGTTACTCAATAAAAGTCTCGCGCCATGGGCTCTGTGCCCGAATCAGCAGAATCCACATGACGAAAGAGGAGGACGCTTCGATTTTCAGTATTGTGATAAAAAGAAGCGTTCATCACTGCCTCCCTTTGACAACAATGAAAGGAGGACTCCGAACAGAATTTGGAGCTCATTTTGAGGCAGAATCTGACTTAAAATCAGTGGCAAATTCCTCCATGTGAAAAACCAACCAATTTTTACCCAAACAATGAGAAAAGATGATCTCCAAAAAAATATAAATATACAAACAACAAAAAAGGGACCATAGAAAATCATGTAGAAATTACAAAAATATGTTTATTAAATATATCGCATTACGGCGAACAATTCTCTGCCTCTGACGAAGCCATGCTAGGGTGAAACGCGCATCGGGCATTTGGTTTTTGTCCCACTTGTGGCGTCCTGGTAGCTATCCCCTGAATGGTGTAATCTCCAACTGTCAGAATGTCTATTGGTATGTACTGAATACTACGTGTGGTTTGATCTTATGGTGTAAATATTTGGTCAATGGTGTCTATGTAGTACCTTTGAAGTAATCATTAGTTATTTGGATCAGCCACAGCAGGGGCCACTATGGGACATAATACTGTGTGCAGGGCAGGGGCCACTATGGGGAATAATAGTGTGTGCAGGGGCCACAATGGGGCATAATACTTTGTGTGCAGGGGCCACTATGGGGTATAATACTGTGTGCAGGGGCCACTATGGGGCATAATACTGTGTGCAGGGGCCACTATGGGGGATAATACTGTGTGCAGGGGCCACTATGGGGGATAATACTGTGTGCAGGGGCCACTATGGGGATAATACTGTGTGCAGGGGCCACTATGGGGATAATACTGTGTGCAGGGGTCACTATGGGGATAATACTGTGTGCAGGGGCCACTATGGGGATAATACTGTGTGCAGGGGCCACTATGGGGCATAATACTGTGTGCAGGGGCCACTATGGGGATAATACTGTGTGCAGGGGTCACTATGGGGATAATACTGTGTGCAGGGGCCACTATGGGGATAATACTGTGTGCAGGGGTCACTATGGGGATACTGTGTGCAGGGGCCACTATGGGGATAATACTGTGTGCAGGGGCCACTATGGGGTATAATACTGTGTGCAGGGGACACTATGGGGATAATACTGTGTGCAGGGGCCACTATGGGGATAATACTGTGTGCAGGGGACACTATGGGGCATAATACTGTGGGCAGGGGCCACTATGGGGATAATACTGTGTGCAGGGGCCACTATGGGACATAATACTGTGTGCAGGGGCCACTATGGGGATAATACTGTGTGCAGGGGCCACTATGGGGCATAATACTGTGGGCAGGGGCCACTATGGGGCATAATACTGTGTGCAGGGGCCACTATGGGGAATAATAGTGTGTGGGGGATATGATGCCTGTCGGTTGAGGTCTTCGGCGGGGGGAGGGTTAGTTATTCCAGAGTTTCCACCAATTTTTTTCCCACTGTAAGCACTGCCTAAAATCACCAGATTTCAATCTTCTGCCAATTTCTGACAGTCACTGGATTAGAGACTCTATGTTAGGGATTCAGCCTTACATTTCACCTATGTCATTACAATAGATAGAGTAGGCAGACTTCGCACAGTTACCATGCTGTGGTTCCTCCCTATGAATAGGATCTGCCGCAGTTGACCAGTGCTAGACCTCTCTTACACCGTGAACTACATTTCCCGTCAGCCACCTCTGCCGGCCCGGAAGTCGCGAAGCGGAAGTTTCTATCACATCCTTTCACCAGATTAGTAAATATGGCGGCGCCTGCACGCAATCACGTGTGGGTCGGTACCGAGACTGGAATCCTAAAAGGTGAGGGGATGGGACGTGTGTGATGTGGTGAGGGTCCCCGTACCTGGTTGTATGTATGTGTGTGGGGTGTGTGATCGGCGTTGTATAGGGTGTGTGCTATGTAGTCGTGATGGCTCTGCTTCACTCCTTACAGGGATAAACCTGGTGAAGAAGCAGGCCACTAACTACACGGAGGTCTCTTCTCTGACCCGGGACCAGGAGGTCAACGTCTTGTGTTTTGGAGACCCCCAGGAAACTGAGGTAAAGGGGCAGGGGGCTGCATTATGTACTACCAGTATACCCTGAGCATGACAACAGCTGGAGCGCCCCCTAGTGCATGTGTAGTCCATTACAGCGACCACCCATACAGAGGAGGAACTTGATGCTCCTGGGCCCCAGTGCAGAATTTGTAATGGGGCCCCTGCCTACCTTGTGCCATTTAGGATGGGGGTATATTTTATTTGACAGGGGAAACTTTTGGGTCCAGGGTGCACTGCTACCTCTGAACCCCCATCCCATTGCTATTCTCCATCAACCATCTTTTTTCCATGCCAGAAAGATTGCGATGTAGCACATGTATTACTGCCTACCATTGATTTGTCATTCAGGGGTGTAGGAAAGCTGGGTGACCGCTTTTGTTGGTGCTGTAGTCTCTATGCTCCACACTCACAATGACTATGCTACAAGCCGCACCATCAAAGATTGCCATGTAATATAGCCTGCATTGCAGCTAATGATACTGAATGAGGCTGTGTTGCGACCCACATGTTGCTGTGTCATTCAGACCTCCTGGATTTCTAGTGGCTGTTTTGGTGTTGACCTTTGCTAAGGCCCCACATTGCGGAAGATTTTTTGTTGAAAATTTTGCTCCTTTGTTTTTTCTTTGAGCCATAACCAAGAGCAGCTGCAAAAGGAATAAGAAATCTATAGGGCGCTCTTATACTTCTCCCTTCTGCTCAATCCACTCCTGGCTTTGGCTCAAAAAACCGCAGCAAAATCTGCAACAAAAAATGCTGCTTTTCCACATTGTGGGGGCTTCGCCTAAAGGTGGGCGTACAGATTATATTTTTAGTTGTATGGTCTATTCCGCTCAGCGATGTATAAAGACGCACATGTCTGCATCTGTTGTTGGGGCTTTCTATCACAGTACTTCATTCACAGCAGTACATGTCAGTACTTCTCTTTATATGACCTGCATGATCCTGGATCTGTTATGTGGCGTCCACAGTATGGCCGTCCGGCCGGATAGCGGTGCTAGTGTGAACACGGCATTAGTGAGTGAGACTGATCAAGATCAGACTCTCTTGCACGTACAATGTGTAATGTATGACCACTTCTCTGCAACCACAACCTTAGGTAGACATAAAAACCTGTCTGAAGGGTGGGGAAACTGCAAAATAATTCCGAATATGGATTGGAGTCGCATGCGCACATACAACACTTTATCTGAAAAAGTCAAATGAAAAGGTTTTCTCTTCTATCAGTGGAAGAATGAATCTCAAGATGTGACAGATCTGTAAATGGTGGACACTAATGGCCAATTATGTCCCCCATTGACTAATAGCAGGGGCTGTTGGTCCCGTTATGTTATCCTTTTACTAGGAGAAAAAATAGCACTGCAACTGACCGAATCTGCACCACTAATGTACACTTCTTCCTATGTAACCGGTATGTATTAACCCTCACTTCACTTCCATGTCTACGCAGGTGCTGCTGGGGTGCCGAGATGGGACTGTAAGAGTCTTCAACACAGAAAAATCCAAATTTACTGAATTTCATGAATGTAGAGGAGGAGAGGGTGTGTTTAGGGGTCTCGGTGTGCTGGACAAGTGAGTAACTACTTTGTCGGTCATTGAACCCTTGAGCTAGGGCAATTTTTCGATTTTTTTTTTTTTTTTTTTTTTTTTTTTCCTTCTTCTTCCCCCTGTTCCTGCCGTTCAAGACCTGAGTCTTTATTTTCCCACCAGCATAGCTATGTGAGGGCTTTTTTTGCAAGACAAGTTTTATTTCTTAATGGTACCATTCAATATTAGCTGTAGAAAGTGGAACTGTTGGAGGTTTGTGTTGCCTGCCGCTAGTCCCCCAGTTTTGGGGTATTGCTCCTTATTAAGTCTATACTTTAGAAGTCGGCTACATCTTCAGAGTTGTTAGCTGGATTGGGACTCTGAATACTTTGCATTGCTGATTTTTGTTAATGTTTTTGTTTTTTTTAGTGCTCTTGTGACCTGTGTAGAGTCAGGATTACTGAAGGTGTGGAAAGAAGGATCAAATGAAAATGTGAGTTGACACTATATATTGTATGTTCGACTTGGAGGGGTTCTCTGTACTTCTTCTAAGGCAGGGGTCTCAAACTCGCGGCCCGCGGGCCAACTGCCCTCGGGACGATAGTTGGCGGGCGCCGGGTGTTTAACTATGGCGGCCACCCGGGAGTCAGGCGGCCGATATAGCTGCCGGGTGTCTACTGTCACAGTAGACACCCAGCGCTAATGCCTCCAGTTGGTGCCCACACCGATCGGAGGCATTAACCCCTCAGGCGCCTAGGCCATTTTGCCGGTGATTGCCGGCGCCTGGAGCATGCTCCAGGGCCAACATCACATTGGCATGACAGCCGGGAGCCTTGTAAAGGCTACCGGCCGGTCTGCAGTGATTTTCTTTTTCAGGCTGCTCTATGCAGCCTGCAAAAGAAATGACATTTTTTTTGCAATGTATTGCAATGCATTAGCATTGTAATGCATTGTATTAGTGATCAGACCCCCTGGGGTTCAAGACCCATAGGGGGTCTAATAAATGCAAAAAGAAATTTAAAAAAGTAAAAAAAAAAAATTTAAAAAATTAAAAAGTTTTAAAAATTCAAATCACTCCCCTTTCCCTAGAACACATATAAAAGGAGTTGAATACTGTGAAAGGCATACATGTTAGATATCAGCGTGTCCGAAAATTCCCGCTCTACAAATCTATAAAAATATGTTTTTCCTGTATGGTAAACGCCGTAGTGGGGAAAAAAAGTCAAAAGTGCCAAACTGCCGTTTTTTCACTGTTTTGATAAAAATTTGAATAAAAAATGATCGAAGCAAAAGCAATTCCCCAAAATGGTATAACTAAAAAGTACACCCCGCCGCGCAAAAAAAGACGCCCTATGCATCCCCATACACAGAAGTATAAACAAGATACGGCTGTCAGAATATGGCGACTTTTAGAAAAAAAAAAAAATTGGGAAATCCTGATGCGGCCCAGTCTCACCCAGACGCTACCTGCAGCGGCCCCTGGGTAAATTGAGTTTGAGGCCCCTGTTCTAAGGGTTAAAAGTGCATAAATAAATAAAGGTAATCCTCGCTTCACCAATACCTTGGTCACTCCTGTCCTGACACCCAACAGCCCCACCCCCAATGTCTTCTTTCTAGTTCTTCGCTGTACACAGGGAATGACTAGAGGTGAACGAGTACTGTTCGGATCAGCCGAAATGAATAGAAATGAATGGATGCACCTGGTACTTCCGCTTTGACGGCGGCCGGCCGCTTAACCCCCCGCGTGCCGGCTACGTCCATTCATTTCTATGCGAGCGTGCTGTTTGGATCGGCTGATCCGAACAGTACTCGCTCATCTCTAGAAATGACCTCTCAGGCTGTGTTTGCACCAGGGGTGTAACTACTGAGGTAGCGGCTGCCACAGAGCCCAACGGGCCCCTGATGGTTTTGGGGGTTTTTTGCGTTCTTGTAACACTATATATAATCTACATACCTTATACCTCTATCACAGACACGTGTAAGAATCAGTGTAATATCTATGTATTGTTGTATGTTTATTAGCTGGAGATACAAGCTGGTCCTGGAGTAGAGAAAATGCGACTGTGCGATGCCGAGCGCCACAAAGTGGGGACTGGAGGAAAAGAAAATGACCTAAAAATCTGGGATTTGCAGAGACCAGAAGAACCAATTTTCAGAGCCAAAAATGTAAGTTCTATTAAGGCAATTGTATCAAGTATAACAAGAGGACACGATAGAAAATCAAATATTTCATATATCCGAAATATAAGGGTATGGACACTGTCCTACTGAAATTGACAATTGCAGACGCAGCTTCAATAGAGCACAGGCTGGTCCTTGCAGGAACTTATTAGGACAGGTTTGCCGCTGTCTTCTAAGCTCCCTGCTTCCCCTCTTGTTCGCAGTTTGGAGCCAAAATGTGGCCACAGTTTGCCTAGTAAGGGCCCGTTCACACGGCGGAACGGTGTCAGATCTCCATGTGGTTAGCCGCAACAGGATGCCGATGCAGTACACCAGCATCCTGCCCCTGATTAGTCCCGAGTGAATGGGACTAATCAGGAGAGAGTCTCGAGCCGCGGCTGACTCAAATCCGTGTGAAGATAGGCCATGCTGCCTCTTTTTCCCGCTACCGAGGGTCTCCCATTGAAATAAATGAGTCATTTTTGCAGGCGGATTCCACGTCAAAATCTTCCTGCAAAAAACTCAGTGTGAACATACCCTAAATCCCCTATTGTTTATTACATGTGTTAGTCAGTAATAGATCGGAGAAGAGTATTCTGTCCTGACTTCTAAGATAGTAAGGGGCTGACTAGTTTACATTACATTTTCCACGCATTTTTTTTTTTTTTTTTTAGTACTTGACATTTATAATGTAGACTTCCTATTGTAGGTCTGGGTGATTATGACCTTAATCAAAATCCCAATAAATTGACATTTTACCTCAGTTCTGATTGATGGCAGTTATTAAGGCCACGCCCTTTTAAGCTATGATTAGTTATTGGGTGCACTTATGAGATTCGTCTCGTGAGGTTTGCACTGAACATGCCTGAACTGGAACTGCTTTTATACTCCTCATACTCCAAAATGTAATGAGCGGAGACCCATGGGAGGTGACCCAACATTAAAAAACAGTGTTACTCACCTCCCCTGAGTTCCAGCACTGCTCCTGGTCCTCTTCAGGCCTCTTGGTTGATGTGTCATTGTGACACTGAGTCGCAATCGTGACTGATATCAAACTTGCATCTTTGCATCATGACGGCACTAGACTGCTGAGGCATCACAGGCCTCGGTGGTCCCTGATGTCATTCAGAAGACTGAAATAGGATAAAGAACAGCGCTGTTGGTGGGGATTTTTTTTGTTTTATGTTTGATCACATTTTTGGGGGTCTGAAGAGCTCAACAACAGTTCTGGTTCGAACATTTTCGATCCGAATATAACTGCAAGTAAAGGTTTGCCAATTCTGTAGTAACTAAACCCAAATAACTGAAAGGCCCAAAATCCCATTGATTATTCGGATTGGTGGACGGTTTCATTTCTTTTTCGATTCTTTTCCCCTCCCCAAAACCTTTGTCCATAGTATTATACGTGGCAGCCTATTCATGTGTCTTTCTCTTCAGGTGAGGAATGACTGGCTAGATCTCCGAGTACCTGTATGGATTCGGGACCTGGATTTTATCCCAGAGTCAGATAAAGTGGTTACCTGCACAAGTTATCATCAAGTGAGTGCAAAGTTTTCTAGTAACGTGAAAGTACTACTGGTTAGTACAAGATGGTATAAAACTTCCTTATAAGTCTTATTTCTCAAGTGCCTTGTTAGAATTGACATCATTTACTCCTTGATAGGTTAGACTGTATGATCCCTGCTCGCCACAAAGACGACCTGTTCTGGAAGTTCTGTTTGGTGAGGATCCATTGACTGCTTTAAGCGTCACTCCAGATGGCAGGTAAATGAACATTCATTCTGAGGACTTTTTTTTTTTTTTTTGTAGATCGTGCGCCCCATATAGGGATCTCAACGTACATTGCTTTCCCTATCAGTATCCACACAAACACAGTGAGAACATACAAACTCCTTGCAGATGTTGTTCCTGGTGGGATTCGAACCTAGGATTCCAGTGCTGTAAGGCTGCAGTGCTAACCACTGAGCCACCGTGTTCCCTTCATTCTGAGGACTTGTCACCTTTCCCAATATGTCTCCATAGCCGCATGTCTTAGAATTCCATGGTTCTCCACTGTAAGGCACCAGCACTGCAAGGAGACTTCAAGAAAGTGTTGATGATGTATCCCCCCATATTCGGGGCGAATCCCCAAACCGAAAGCGCTGGTGTGAATCCAGCCTTACATGTGTTCAGTCTTTATTACCTTATTTTTGTTTTATTTTTAACTTTTTTAAGGCTACAGTACAGTAAAATAAATGTATTAAAGTCCATGTCTTCTTCTGTACAGGTCTGTGGTGGTTGGAAGCTCACATGGTAACATGGGTGTTATTGATCTGAGGAAAGGTAAGTTCCACTTCAGTCATTGTGAGCTGTTACAGACCTTTTTTTCCCCTTTTTTTTTAAAATTTTAGAATCTCTTTATTTCCAGGTCGCCTGCTGTGTGCCCTTAAGGGTAATGCGGGCTCTGTGCGCTCCATCCAGTGTCACAAGTCTATGCCTGTGGTGGCCACCTGCGGGTTGGACAGATTCATGAGGCTTCATAGCTTAAATGACAAGAAGTTGTTACATAAGGTGAGTGTTTAAATATTATCTTTAGTTTATAATGCAAACAAATAGAACTATGAGTTGGGGAGTGGGACACAGTGCAAACGCTCTTGTTGTATTTCCACAAAATTGAGGTTTACAACCCACAGTGCGGGTCTTTGTGTTGTGGGTTGTGTACTTGTATTCTTTTAAAGGGATCCTATCATTAAAACTCAATTTTTTTGTGACTAACACGTAGGAATAAAATAAGAGAGGCTATTCTTCTCCTACCTTTAGATGTCTTCTCTGCACCGCCATTCGGTATAAATCCCGATTTTCGTTGGTATGCAAATGAGTTCTCTAACAGCACTGGGGACGGGCCCCAGCGCTCAAACAGCACTGGAGGTGTCCCCAATGCTGCGAGAGAGCTCTCCAGCGACGTCACAGTATTGTAAGCAGCCATTTTCTTGTGGCGAGCGGGCATGCGCAGTCAGCTTGGCCCGAGGCCTAGAAGTTTGAAGCCAGCGACGGAAGACGACGCATGAAGAGGACGTTCCTGAAGAAGATGGAGGCGTCGCTGGAGAGTTCTCTCGCAGTATGGGGGACACCCCCAGTGCTGCGAGAGAACTCTTTTGCATACTGCCGAAAACCAGGATTTATACCAAACGGCGTCGCGGAGAAGACAACGAAAGGTAGGAATAGAATAGCCTTTCTTAAGACTATTCCTATGTGTTAGTCACAAAAAATCGAGTTTTAATGATAGACTCTTAAAGGGATCCTAACACTCATAAAAGAATACAAGGCTGTAAGGTTCACTTCAGTTAGGGGTACATATTCATAGCTTCATTTCGGGGTACTGATTGATAACGTCATAGCTTCAGTTAGGAATACAAATACCATAAAAAATGACTGACAAAATATTTGGGAACCACCACAACAGAAACTTTAAGGACCGCATTATAAACAGTGGGGTCTGTCCTATGACCAATCCAACACCGCAGTTTTTTTCCATACTTCTGTACTAATAGTGGAATAGAGAAGTGATGCGTCTGCACAGTATTACATGGGCAGCTGTGCACTGTACTGTATCTTCTGTAAGGGCTAGTGGCTTTCTTGTAGTATGTACCATATATTGGTACAGTATTTACCCTAATGTAAGATGGTAACCTCAAGCTTTTGACACTGTTGTTTTTATTGTTCACCCCTTCCCCTTCTTCAGATATATTTAAAGTCACGGCTAAACTGTCTGCTATTAACGTCACAAGACAAGTGGGAGGTAAGCTTTCCAATCTGCAAATTTTAAGTGAAAAAAAGAACATTTTTAAGTCCTAGATGCTTTTGCTTAAACTTATTTTGGTGCAATCCTTTTTTTTTTTTTCATCGAATAAACTAATACATGAAAAATCTGGACCATATATCGCTCGCATTTCACAGGCTGAATCTGGTCCAGAGACCAGGACTCCTTCCAGCCATGCTAGGAGATCTTGTGTCCTCATCGCTCTACTGTCCTCCACTATATACAGTACAGGACAGTGGACATTCACCTCAAAATCAGCCAAATTCCGCCATGTTACAGGGAAACTCATATACTGTTATGTCAAAGTGTTGTATCTGTCTGGTGCTGGAAGAATATCCTGGTAACAATTGTTTTTCTTGAATCTGAAGGAAGAGGCGTCGACCCCCATTGCAGAAGAGGAAGTGAAAGAGGAAGAGGAGGATGAGGTCTGGAACAACATGGAAACAGTTGACGACAAAACCAGCTCCAAAAAGAGAAAAGAAGCCCAGGAGGTGAATGTGGAGGATGGAGCAACAGAAAACACAACGAAAAAGAAGAAGAAAAAGAAGAAAGTTATTTAATTTTTATCAGACTTATCATTTTATACTTTCCTGATAAGCGGCGCCCAATGCAGCAGGTTTTTTACATCATGTTCTAGACAATATCACCACAGATTTCTGATCAGCACCATTGCAGTGACTACAGCAGCACCAAACCTGTAACTGCGGGATATCAACTGAGCCTGCATATTGTCACATGGCCCATTACTGTGACAATGTACATAAATCTATAATACAAGGGATTGATTGTATAGGCCTCTCTGTGTTGCTCCTATTCTTTTTAGACTGGTATTTATCCTGTGGGGTATTGCTATGCCATGTGGCAAAGTCACCTTGAATTGCTGCAGATCTGTAGTAAGTACAGGTGAAGGATGTTGTTACAATTTGATAATGTGCTTTGCCTGTACTGCACAAGGATCAGTTTGGGGGTTTGCAATGGCATTCTCAGCTGCGTGGCATCAAAACTGACGCTGGGTTCACACCTGAAGGGTTTCCGTTCCAAGGTCTGCTTGGGGATCCGAAGGAAACGTAACCTGCTTAGAAATCAGTTACCCTAAGGCAACACGGTGGCTCAGTGGTTAACATTGTAGCCTTGCAGCGCTGGAATCCTGGGTTTGAATCCCACCAGGAACAACATCTGCAAGGAGTTTGTATGTTCTCCCTGTGTTTGTGTGGATTTCCGCCCATTCTACAAAGACGTACTGATAGGGGGAAAAATGTACATTGGGCTCACAATCTACAAAAAAAAAAAAAGCGCGGTTACCCGTGGACTCAATAGATATAATGGAGTCTGCATGAAAACTTGCAAAGAGAAAAATCTTGCTTGCAGGACCTTTCTCGCTGCCTTTTTTTTAAAAGTGGGGATGGAAACCTGGAACAGAATGCAGGTGTAGGTGTGAACCTAGGCTTAGCCGTAGGGTTTGTGCTTACATGGCAGGCTTGTACATGGATACTGTTCAGCAGGCTACTATAAGGAATGCATCCAGTATTTTTAAGTCAAATTTCTATGGGACGGCGGAGAGCATCATTGTCTCTGCTTCATATCAAAAGGATGTGGCCTAGTGCTCTCATGGTGCAGATTCTTGCATAACTAATACATGGTAAATGAGACTGAGTTTTGTACGTGTAATGGATGAAAAAATACTGGAGGGCGAGTTACTTTATCTTGCACCCTCTGTACAGCTGCAAAATTATTCGCTAGATATCCGAAACCAAAAGTCTGTTCAATCACACAATGTGAAATTGCCCACGTTGATTTTTATTTATATTTTTTTCAATTTTGCTTCCAAGCCATCCCATTTCATACAAACTGTACCTTCTCCGATAAGGATTGCTGATCTTTGAGCACCTAAAACCAAAATTCAGTGGTATGCAAGTAGAGGGGAGTGATGTGTAAATTGTTCAAGGTGAAACGTTGGGTCAGAATTACCCGGCCCTAACCTTGTGCGGGTAACTGGCTTTAAAAAGTTGCACAAACCCATTACTGCACAAAAATTAGTGAATTGTGTAAATTATTGGTCAAGACTACCCCAACTCTTTCCTATTTACCAAGGCTGACATTGAATAACTGGTCGCTGGGTTATCTTAGGCCAAGCTTATGTTTTTCATAAGGTGATTATAGAATATTCATCCCATGTTAAGATGCGCGTTCAGCCCTAGTGAGCTGTAAAGGTAATGAAGAACATGTCATTACATCTAGTGCTTATGCCTTGATCTTAAGAAAAGCTGAGTGCTAGACATGTACAATGTTCTTCTGCTGACCGCACACAGCCGCTGAGGGGTGTCATCTGCTGCCACTTGAGACACGTGTAGGTCACAGGGCAAAGCAGGCAAATGAGTGATTTAGGATGGTTGTTTTAAAGGGAGACGGATTATAAGGATTAACCAGTAAGTAATAACACCGGATAAAAATATTATCTCTATGCTAAATGTAGAGGAGGGCGCGTAAACTTATCCTGCAAGTTCCTAGATCTCACAAGATCATGGCTGGCTTTCCTTATTATTCTGTGTACTTTTTGGTACATGGGAAGAATATGCAAATCTGACTTCCATGATGTAATTAGGAAGCCAGTGCCTCAAGTATGCACACCAATAGAGGGCGCTCACTGAGAATGTGCAAGTCTATCTTCCATGATGTAATTAGGAAGACAGAGTCTCAGTCAAGCAAACCAATAGAGGCCGCTCCCTTTAACATAATGCCGACCTTCTCAGAGGCCTTTGTTTGCAATGATGTTGGGATTTTACCAGGTAATGAGATACATTGGTATATATAGGGCATTACCATGTTATTGCCACTTTCCTCTCTGTAGTGATCTACCCCTATTTGTAAGAAGATGTACACGAATGAGAAGGGAGACTGCAACTTCTCAGGCTAAGTACACATCAGTGCAAGGCCAGACTGTGGGCCCCATAGACTTTAGTGGGGTCCGCCATGTTTTTATGGAGAAATCGGTGGAGAGAGAAGCCCTAAACTTGAATGTGAACTTGGCCTACAGCTCAGCTACAGGATAGATAGTATGGTTGATCTACACCCCCCCCCCCTCAATTAAAGGAAGTCTAGTATCACCCACAAGTATATTCAATTTCACAGAGCACATTACAGTGATAAACATCATATCTGTTATGTAGGTCACTTTTGTAGATTGGCTCAACCTTCACTGCATGGACAGGCGATGGTATGGGTTTGAGTTGCAAGAGTTGAAGGTCCGCCCCCATTGCACCAGCTGCCTTATTTGCATAAAACTTTAACATTGTGTTTCACGAAATCTACAAATGTGCCCGATGTGACAAAGTATGATGTTCAGCACGGTAATCTTCAAGTATCTTGTTTTAGTTTTTCACCATTTTCCAAATATCTTCTTATTGCCAAAGACTAGGAACAGGAACGTTGCCACTATTGTATTCTGTCATGGCAATCCTCGGTGAACTAAAACAGAAAATGTATCTGCTTTTCTGAGTTTTCTACAACGTACCAGTGACAGTAATGAATGTCTGAAGTGTAGGCTGCGTAGTTGGAATGGCTGCCTAGAGTGGATGTCATTGTAGCAAATGCTCAGTCTTCTCTTTCTACTGCAGTGTCACAGATGGCTAGGGGTTAACGCAAAATGCCGTACCACTATGACGTAGAGATGGCACCGGCTCAGGGTTGTGTCATGCCTTAGCATCTCGGTGCATTGTTTGCAGTTGGTGAAAACACGATTTGCAGCTGTTTAACCCTTAAGATGCTGCTAGCTATAGCAATAGAAGCTTTAATGGTGTCTTCCACCACCCATTGGCAACGGATGCCCCTCCTGCAATGTGTTGTCATGGTGTGTCCATATCTAAGGTTAACCATTTACACCCTGCTGGAGATAAAGCTCTGTCACTATAAGCATCACTAGTATAATACACTGCCGTACAGAAGTATTGCTGTGTATTATACTAGCAATTGTCACACTGCTGTTCAAGTCCTGTACAGGGATTGGCCCACAGGATATTGGATAACAGAAATCATTGGGGGTCCAACCACTGGAACCCCTGAGATCACGAGAAGTGCGTTGCAGATTGTCTCTTGTTTTTCCTCTTTCCTTTCCTCCTCACTTTCCCTCTTACCTCTTCCTCACTCATACCCACCCCCCCCCCCCCGCTGACTTCCGCTCTGTGCCAGGTTTAGTAGCCAACACAACTGGTTTTTCCCTTATTCCCGTTCCTTCTATTCGTCCATTTGGCGTACTTCGCTCCTGCTTTCCCTTCTCTATCCTGTTATCCACAAAACTGGCATTTGTTCTCTTTATAACATTCATATGTCTGTATAATGTTTCATGATAGGTTTCGATGCTAGTCAATAAAAACCTATTGAACCTAAAAAAAAATAATTAAACTTTGGGTAAAAAAAAATCAAAGAAATAAATATGCATTTCCATATTTCTGACACCCGTAACTTTCCATACCTGCATGGATGTAAATGAGAATGAGAGATGCTGACAATGGTGACGTACTGAATCTAAAGACGCAATAGAAAGTTCTAAACTTTTTGTGCCTTTGTATATGTGGTGTTTGCACTGTGCCCTATTCTATTATTATACCCCAGCCTGTATTATCATGGATTACTTCAGTACCACTGATATGTATACCTTGGTGATAGGCTGATGTTTGGGAACAGGTGGCAGAGTATTAAATCCTTGCTGAATAAGCACCTCTTCCTAATCTGATGCTGGTTACATCACTGTGGTAAGTACTATTGTGTGTGTATAGATATTTATAGAGCTGGAACATTGCCTGCCTGCCTGCCTGCCTGCTCTACTCCCATGGAAGCAGGCCTCATGCGGGCCGCCACTATACTGGTAAATACTGTAATTAAAGACGTGCTGGAGAATGAAGAGGTCACCAGCTATCATGTCATATCTGAATATTTGTATAGAACAATCTTAAAGAAACTCTATCATTGGGAAAAGTCATTTGTAACTAATGACATCCTTGCATAGCCTTTAGAAAGTCTATTCCACACCTACCTTTAGTATGTAAATTGCCTCAGTGGTTTCTGAATAAGTCTGTTTTTATTCATATGCTAATTAAACTGGTGCACGATGTATCGTGCACTCCTCTTTGCTATTGTTTCCTATGGGTGTATACAGTACAAGCTGCTGCTGCTGATGACTCAGCTTCCTGTTTGCACACACATAGGAGATAATAGCAGGGACGAGTGCTGCTGGGAACTTCCTGTGCTGGCTGGAAGCTCATTAGCATATGAATAAAAACGGACTTATTCAGAAACCGCTGAGGCGATCTACATACTAAAGGTAGGTGTGGAATAGCATTTCTAACGCCTATACAAGGATGTTATTAGTTAAAAATTAGTTAAAGATGTCCGACTTTTCAAGCGGACAGAAAAACCCGACATGTAGGTTTTTTCTGTCCGCTTGAAAAGTTGGACATCTTTACAAGCGGAAAGTGAAGGACAGGCACGGAGTGCAAAAGAACGCACCCGATCGCTATTTAAATGAATGACAAGTGTCACGGACACAGCTAGTGTCCGCGCGAGATTTTGAACGGACACTAGGAGCGGACACTACCTGTCGCACACTGACGGTAGTGTGAACGCCCCCTTACTTATGTGGTCATGTACCATACATACAAGTATCACCTAGGCCGGTGATTGGCTCAAGTACATGACATCAGTGCTGCAGGACTGACAGGAACAACCTAGAACGATGGCAGTACTAGAGTGGTGAGGAATTAAATGGGGGTTACTGTTTGGCAACCTTTTTACAGAATAGGGGGCTGTTCAGTCCAGACAAATGTATATGTGGCCATACTGGTATACTTTTGATCTCTAAGGACTCACTCACATTCCACCTCAGATGCATCTCCAAAAAGTGGACCTATAAAACTCATGCAGAAACGAAGCTGTGTTTGTTGAAGATTTTGCTGCAGTTTTTTTGAGCCCAAACCAGGAGTGGATGGAGCAGAAGGTAGAAGTATAAGTATATCTTATATATTTCCCATTCCCTTTATAGCCATTCTTGGCTTTGGCTCAAAAAAACGCAGCAACATCTGCAATGTGGGGCCTCAGCCTTAGGGCTAGTTCACAGGGGGACATGGAGGAGGATTTTGACAGAAGAATCCACGTCACAATCCTCCTCCATACAATGTTAGGGCTAGTTCACACAGGGGCAAAGAGGCTGATTTTGACAGCGGATTTCGCTTCAAAATCAGCCACTTTGCAATGGAGCCCTATGTGAACAGTTAGCTTCTTTTTTTTTCTAGCAGAAAAAGAAGCGACATTACCTTTTCCGCCTGAAGAAAGCAACAGAAATGAATGGGAGGCGAAAACCGCACGTTTTTTTGCAAAAACAAGCAATGCTTTTTTCTTTTTTTTTTTGCAAAAAAAACGCACAGAAAAAGAAGTGACATGACCTTTCTTCGGGCGTTTTCCGCCTAAGAAAGCAATAGAAGTGAATGGGAGGCGAAAACGCGATGCGTTTTTTTCAGCCCATTCACTTTACAGGAGGGGAAAACAGCCTGGCTTTTTTTTTTAAAGCTGTTTTTACAAAAAAAAACTCCAAAAAAAGCCACACGTTATTTACGTGTGAACTAAACCTTTAGAGCTGAACATGCCTCAAAATCATCTCCAAATTAATCCATATGAATATACTCTTAAAATATAAAGTCTGTAATTAATGGTTAAAGTGCCCAAACTAGCCTCCTGCAGCCTGCTCCTTGCCTAGTATCGCGGCCAACTACTACCTATAGCTGACCACCACACCTGTGACTACTCAGCGCTACGACAGCAAGCACGCTACTTCCGGGTTCTCTTATGCCCGCCTGTGGTTGTACGTCATCAGCCTGCGCGGTCAGCTGTACAGGAACCAGTGACGCGGGGGTACGTGGCGCTGACGTCAGCGAAACTCCCGGCATAGACTGAAGCGGTGAGCGGTGGTGAGCAGTGGAGCAGACGGAGAACTGTGACGCAATATAGAAACGTAAGTATCGCTCCCCGTAAAGGATGGAGGTCACCGGACAGACGGGGGGCTCATGGGGGAGTCAGAGCTGTACTCTGGCCGGGGAGGGGGGCTCGTCGATTATATCGGTGACGTCACAGGAAAGGGTCGCTGGGCAGGAGGGTAGTAGTTACTGGGGTGTGTGGATGATGTCGTCACTGGGTATGAGGCTCGGTGATTTTAGGAGGCGACACTTGTTGCTTCAGCGATGGCTCTCTGTTTCTGTCCTCCATTATGTCTCTCATTCCCGGATTGACCTGTGTGTTACCCCCAAATAAGTGGGGGCTTTAGGGCAGGCTGCTCAGCAGGGTATATATATATATATATACACACACATATATACTGATGTGGCGACATTAGAGGTTTCGTGGGTAAATCCAGGGCCCCCAGCAATCATAAAAATGGAGCCCCCGAGTCCTGTGTGAATGGATGACCCCCACTCTATTTATGGGACTGATGCCGATGGCACATACAGAGCTGAATGTGAATGGAGCAATGGTCACACATGCCCACCACCTCTCTAGTCACACAGGGGACCCTCGTTCTCTTAAGGGACGGATATTCCATCAATATAGATGATATTGGTTCATTCTTATTCACGGCACCCTTACGATGGATCAGCTGATGACCCACAGGGACTGCTGCCGATCAGCTGTTAGAAGCAGTGGTGATGCTACCTGAGCATTACCAATTCTTCTCAGGCCAAATGATGATATGATCGTTGAGACTGAGCTTGTGATCAGACCACTGACTGACACCTGTGTCCCCAGCTGATCAGCAGTTTGAGTCAGCTGCAGCCACTTGCCAAGCACACCACCGTACATTCGTGCAGCTGTTGTGCTTCGTATAGCAGCTAAGCCCATTCACTTGCATGGAATTGAGCCGTGATCAGACCATGTGACTAGTGAATCCGACATTACAATGCCTGAGCAGCGGAAGTGACTACTGCTTCTAATAGCTAATCCATAGATCTATAACTGATGACCTAACATAAGGGCAGGTCACTGATTTACATGTCCAAGAAATTCCCGTAAAGAGTCATTTATACGTTTTCTTATCTTGCATTTACTTTCTTCAGTAAGTCACATAATCACAGTGACTTTTTTTCTTTCTAGCATGGGTTGCTGTGTAAATAGGGGTCTCTCTGCTGTTTGTAGCTACCATTGAGAACTGTCCTATGACCTAAGATTCATCAGAGTTCTGTCCTAGCTCTTTAGTGAATGTCTCCCTGCTCCTCCCACATAATCTGCTCCCTATAGCCCTCTGCACATATCGCCGATAGCTCCCTCCTCTCTCGCAGTCAGGTCACAATGCCCCCATTATTCTTAGCATTGTCGATGGCTTTGTTTGCCATTTTCATCTTGTGCTGATATCGTCTTTACAGTTTAAGGTCCTGCCAGGTATATGGTATTATGAGATCTGCAAGGTTTTGCAGAAACAGACTATCGGTACAGCTACTAGACATGGGGACGGCATCAGCGATGCATTTTATGAATCTACTTCAATGGCTACCTAGTATAGCTTACAATAAAAAGACACTGAGATGTTGCTTTAAATGTGGTAAACCTTTTCTAAAGTCTTAAGGAATTTGGGTAAAAGACCAAAGACTTGTGCTTCATTGCCAAGTGTTGGCAAAGCTCTGGGCTGCTACTTATCATATGTTATGTCTTGCAGTTTAATATCACATGGCAAAAGTCTTATAGAAGTGAGTGGAGTGATGGCCACACATGAACACTACTGCTCACCTTGTAGTGAAATGTTTGTGTTTTTTTCTAGGTGTACATAATGATGGATTTGATCTTATAGCTTTTTCTGACAGGTCCAGCCATGAGTACATACTAGATAGATAAACTAGAATTCTACACCTGAACACAATTTTTGGGTAAGGTCACGTTTTCACCTGCATTGCAGGTGGTTGCAGATTTTTCTGCGTTTTTTTTCCTGAGCCAAAGCCAAGAATGGCTACAAAAGCAATGGGAAATATCTAGAAAGTTCTTATACTTCTGCTCAATCCACTCCTGGCTTTGGCTCAAGCCTTAGAGGAACTTTACTTTGTCACTGACTTTGGCTGTCAGCCTTTCGTGCAGGAGTCAGGCTATGACAAAAATGTTGGAGTCGCTGTTTTGGCCTACTGAGTCCACAACCTGGTTTCAGATTATTATTGAGCTGCATTCACAATTCTGTTTGTCCTCATTGGAAATGGTCATCTTCACATCAGACACAATCCCTAACTGTCCAGGTTCTCTTTACATTTAGGCTATTTTTTTCTGTTGTTCTTCTCTGACATAGGAGCAAAGCAACATAAATGTTAGGACGGCTTATCTTAGCTGGCATGGAAAAGCCCCCCCATAAGCTGAGGGGCAAAAGCCGGACATCCATAATTCCTCTGCATCTCCAGTAGAGGAGCCAGCTGTCACCTTGGGCAGCTTTGGATGTCACATCTTGAACACATAGGCTCTGTCTGTGTGCCAGCTAAGGAAAGCCCTAAAGCGATCTTGTATTTCCTTAAAATGTTAGGCATCCTGAAGAAAACAGAGAAGCCATTAAAACAATTCGGGGACAAGATTATTATTAGCTGGTCACTTTTAGAGCCCAGATGGTCAAATTTCTTGAGCCAAGTAGTGAACATATCTTTGATCTTAACGTCTGGGCTGTGTTCTATTGCGGTCTATGAAAATTCATTGTCTGACCCACTAAAAATGTGAAACGGGTCTTTGTCTATCTGTTTTAGTGCCATTCCGTAAGAGGTACATGTAAACATAGACGTCCTTTTCAGAACTGCTTACCTACCTTTTGGCTTGTGAGGTTTTGGTTTGCTGTTGGCATGGCATGGGTTAAGTGTTTATGAACTTTCCGGATTTACTTGCGGATCACATTTTACCTAGTAAATGACCTAAACCAAACAGAGCGAAGTATTCTTCTCTGCATGTTTGCATGATGCAATGGTATTACAGGCAGGAAAGCCAAGATAATTTCATACATTCAGTGCCGACTTCTCTGGACACATAATACTCACTCTTATTCTTATGTAGATGTTAAATGGATAAATTATTACAATTGGCATGAGAGACCATATGTTCTGTTATCTTAAAGATGCCCTTACAGTATGGGGTTTGACTGGTGTGAGAAAAAAAAATTGTGTTATATAGGTTTATATGACTGTGAGTGAGAAGCTGAGCTTTGTGATATATAGGTTATATGATAGAGGAGAGAAGCTGAGCTCTGTGATATATAGGGTTATATGATAGAGGAGAGAAGCTGAGCTCTGTGATATATAGGGTTATATGATAGAGGAGAGAAGCTGAGCTCTGTGATATATAGGGTTATATGATAGAGGAGAGAAGCTGAGCTCTGTAATATATAGGGTTATATGATAGAGGAGAGAAGCTGAGCTCTGTGATATATAGGGTTATATGATAGAGGAGAGAAGCTGAGCTCTGTAATATATAGGGTTATATGATAGAGGAGAGAAGCTGAGCTCTGTGATATATAGGGTTATATGATAGAGGAGAGAAGCTGAGCTCTGTAATATATAGGGTTATATGATAGAGGAGAGAAGCTGAGCTCTGTGATATATAGGGTTATAGGATAGAGGCGAGAAGCTGAGCTCTGTGATATATAGGTTATATGATAGAGGAGAGAAGCTGAGCTCTGTGATATATAGGGTTATAGGATAGAGGAGAGAAGCTGAGCTCTGTGATATATAGGGTTATAGGATAGAGGGAGAGAAGCTGAGCTCTGTGATATATAGGGTTATATGATAGAAGAGAGAAGCTGAGCTGTGATATATAGGGTTATATGATGTATCTTTCTGTCAGTATTTGAACCCTACAAATTGTACAGCGCTGCGGAATATGTTGGCGCTATATAAATAAAATTTATTATTATTATTAGAGAGAGAGAAGCTGAGTTCTGTGATATATAGAGTTATAGGATAGAGGAGAGAAGCTGAGCTCTGTGATATATAGGGTTATATTATAGAGGAGAGAAGCTGAGCTGTGTGATATATAGGGTTATATGATAGAAGAGAGAAGCTGAGCTCTGTGATATATAGGGTTATATTATAGAGGAGAGAAGCTGAGCTCTGTGATATATAGGGTTATATGATAGAAGAGAGAAGCTGAGCTGTGATATATAGGGTTATATGATGTATCTTTCTGTCTGTATTTGAACCCTACAAATTGTACAGCGCTGCGGAATATGTTGGCGCTATATAAATAAAATTTATTATTATTGTGAGGAGGAAGGTGCTTTGTCCAGTATAGGGCTGGTGCATTAGAGAGTGTCTGATGCTTTGCTCACTGCTATGAGGTTTCTGGGCTGCATTGTCCAAGTGCCCCATACCAATGAATAGAACGACAGCCACACAATGCCACTGGTGTTTCATTCACAGAGATGATATTGGAGGACTTGCAGTTCACTGTTTTCCTGATCGCTGGGGGACCCAGTAGTTGGATCTGCAGTGATTTGATAGAGGTCAAGTGTTTATAATGGGGCTGGCACTGCAACTATCATCAGCACCTCACCTCGTGTGTCCTTATACTGCTGCCTCCATCCTAAGAAAATGAACTTATATTCTCTGTTACAAGAAGGTGTCAAGGGGGTAGAGCATGTGAACGTGACAAGTTTAGTTCTTTGTCCAACACGGCTCCTATCCCATGATTGCTATGAGAGATGAGGGACGTTATGTCATGTGATGGAAAAACAAACAAAACAAAAAACATCTATACTTTTTTTCTTTTTTTTTTTATAGCTGGCCCAGTACCCATGAACGCTCGTAAACGTCACGGTTCCCGAAACACTGATAACGGAGTATACGTAGGACCCCCACAAACACAGGTCCTGCCCTCCCAAGCCACTGCTGAAGTTTTACCTCCTCCTACTCTTGCTCCACCAACTGATAACATGTCTTGCCGGGACCGTACAGCTGAGTTCATGTCTGCTTGCAAGTCTTTACGTGGACGCCAGGTTAGTGCTGACATTGCCATATATTGCTCTAGGCCAATACTTATGGTTAGTGAATTAGTTCAGGGTCTCCAACCACTGGTCCACACACCACGAAAGCGCTGTTCGAGGGGTTTTTTGCCAGTCCGTAAGGCAGGGCGGCAGGCTGGCTACTTCGTGCAAGGCCACATTGCTATGGTAATGTGTAAACTATCAGGTAGCGTGGCATCCTGTAGCTGCTAAGGACACCGCTCTACCAGATACTTTACCCGTTACCATATGAACGTGGCCTAGCACAAAGTATCCAGCCTCGGTGTCTAACGATTCGCCGTGTTCGCTCAGATGATTGTGTCTCGCCCGCCAGCCCCGCAGCACATCCCAGCGGAGAACCTTCCCATCCACACGGTGGAGCCCGCCTATAATATAACCCTGCCCCCATATGACCAGAGCCCTGCCCTGCCACACCCGCCCTATCGGGCCATGGAAAAGAGGTTTTGCGTGAAGCCCTGTCCCTGGTGCAAAAAAGGTTGGGGACCACTGAATTAGATGACATCTGTTTGTTACATATCTTGGTATCAGTGTGATGAAAACAAACTGAACTTTCTTAAAGAGACAATCGCTGTTCATGCCATGGCAGGAATATAAATATATGTGTGCAATATATATTATTATTGTTTTTTTTCCATTAATGGGATTCCCTTTGACCAATGCTACAGTTACTTTGCAGCAATACCAAAGAGAGAAAATGAAGCCTTGCCCAGTTCTTACTGAAATCAGTGGGCTATGTATTGCATGGTTATGCTGGGTCCTCCATTGTGAGTGATTCTTTCTGCTCCAGCTAATCATTGACCTTTTCCAATTTGGGCTTGCTATCAAGGAGCTGTCCAGCCACCAATTTTATTTTATTTTTTTCAAAAAATGCTTGGTAGCAGAAAGTAATGTAATCCCTGGCCAATTTAATTGAATGGCTTGCCTGGTCCCACTGGCCTACGCAGCCTGGCCTCAAGTGATGATGTCCTGACATGCACATATGGCAGTAGCCGCTACTAGTCACTAGTGACCTACCATCAATGAAAACCAAGATACAGAGACCAGAGGTTAAAATACAATCTACAGTATATCTTCTATTGCTTCTTGTCTTGATTCATTACTAACTTTGCTTTGCTTTGATTTACAGAATGGTGTACCGCTGTCCAATCCCTCTCTCAATGCTGTAAAGCAGAGAAGTGAATTCACTCTTATGGCCAAGTAAGAAGCTCAAGAACAAATATATTTAAAGCAATTTTCTGGCAGTCATATACTTATCTGTCCTTAGGATAGGTCATCCGTATATGATCAGTGGGGGTGCGATACCTGAGATTCTCACAGATCAGCTGTTTAAAGTGCTAGTAGAGCTCAAGTGAGCCCCACTACCACTTCACAGCCCGCTGAGTTCACACTTCATCATACGGCCTGTTTGCAGCTCAGTCCCATGAACAGAGTTTAGCTGCAATACCAAACACAGTCCTTATGGTAAAATGTATGGTGCTGTGATTAGCATTCAACCAAACGTTGCAATCTCTTGAAACAGCTGATCAGTGTATGTCCTAGGTGACAGGCCCCTACTGATCAGGTATTGATGATTAATACTAAGTATAGATCATCAGTATTCAACTCCCAGGGAACTCCTTTCCCACGTTGTGGAAACTTATCTTTTTTTTGTTGCAGTTTTTTGAGCCAAAGCCAGGAGTGGATTGAACAGAAGGAAGAAGTACTGTATAAGAATTTCCACTATATTTCCCATTCCTTTTGTAGACATTATTGACTTTGGCACTAAAAAAACACGACAAAAAAAAGCTGCGTTTCCACAATGTGGGGCCTCAGCCTTCAAGGGGCTCTATCAATGAGAAAAGTCATTTTTAACTAATCACACCCTTGCATGGGCTTTAGAAAGTCTATTCCACACCTACCTTTAGTATGTAGATTGCCTCAGTGGTTTGTGAATAAGTCCATTTTTATTCATATGCTAATGAGCTTCCAGCCAGCACAGGAACTTCCCAGCAGCACTCGTCCCTGCTATTATCTCCTATGTGTGAGCAAACAGGAAGCTGAGTCATCATCAGCAGCAGCCTGTCCATAGGAAACAATAGCAAAGGGGGTGCACCATGCATCGTGAACCATTCTAATTAGCATATGAATAAAAATGGAATTATTCCAAAACCACTGAGGCAATCTACATACTAAAGGTAGGTGTGGAATAGACTTTCTAAAGGCCATGCAAAGATGTGATTAGGTAAAAAATGACTTTTCCCAATGGTAGAGCCCCTTTAAGAACAAAGCCTGTGAAATTCCTATGAATGTTATTTAATTATCCAAATGCAGTTCTTAGTAAAGGAAGGTCCCCTGTAGAATAGGCAGTATTATGTTCTCACCTGCAGGGCCATGGGGTTGGAGTCAGGGACCACTTTTCGATGGCGCAAAGTTACTGACTGAAAATCATTGACTTTGTTCCTGAATGAGAAGAGCTTTATTGCTTCTCTCTGACCATGGCTGTCATGTGTGTAGTGGCTAGAGTTAAGCTGTGGTTTGGCCCATATAGAGACTATAATATTGAAAACAGAGAGATTGCTGTAATCCCCATAATTCGGGTCGTACCTGGTGTTGTGCTTTCAACATCTGTCCTCAGCGGACCAGCGGAGGGGTCTCGTATATGTAGGTTGGAATCAGTTTATAGGAAAGCACAACTTCAACCCCGACTTCAAAGTTAATATATATTAAATATTAACACTGTATAATACGTTGACTACATTCATTGCTTATGGCATAGTGACTTATGTAAGAATTTAGGAACTCTTTTGTCATTAATTATAAGATGGCAAGGCTTAATCATAATGTTGGGTATCAAATATTATAAATGTTATATCTATAGAACTTGTATGTGTTGTAGGCTAATTATTATACAAGAGTGTGGGAAAATAGAGAATCTGGAGTTGAAAGCTTGGCTTACGCTTCGTTCACATCCATCCCCTATTCCGCTTCTGCAGACAGGACTTTTCTCTGCATTTTTCGGGTGGAAACCCAGCAGACCCCCTTTATAGTCTACGGGGTCCGTGGGTTTCCACAGTTAACTGCTTTTAAAGCAGTTTGGGTTTCTGTTTTTTGGGTCTGCTTGGAAACCCAAGTGCAGATGTGATCCTAGCCTTAGCAGCTCCAGTCCTGCTGGTTATCCTGACAATATGAATCTATCATTGTCTGTTGAGATAAGAGATCATGCAGCGGGGGTATTGTTTGGCGCTCAGGACATTATACAGAGATTGTGTTGTCAGATGTACATAGAGTTGAGCTTCATCCTGGAACTCTCTGTATCCCGCAGGCGCATTGGGAAGGATCTTAGCAACACATTCACCAAACTGGAAAAGTTGACGATATGTAAGTACAGGGGGAAAATAAAAATTCCCTTCTTCTCTTCTGCACTTTTGACACAGTAAACTCTTGACCTCCTCATGCTGTGACCTCTGTTTAGTGTTGATTCTATCCTGTTCCTGCAGATAGTAGATAGGGATGTAATGGCCAATTCTATTACTGCACATGATCGGTTATAAGAGATGAATACATTATTTTTACATTAGGGAACCAGTCTTTTCATTCTTAGATGTCAACTTCATAATTGGAGCTCAAATGTTAACTAGCAGAGATGAGCGAACACTGTTCGGATCAACCGATCCGAACAGCACGCTCCCATAGAAATGAATGGAAGCACCTGGCGCATACACTTTGCCGGCAGCCGGCCGGCGTCACAGGTGCTTCCATTCATTTCTATGGGAGCGTGCTGTTCGGATCGGCTGATCCGAACAGTGTTTGCTCATCTCTATTAACTAGTCTTACAAACCTAATTTTTACTACTTCCGTGTATTGGCATCAGCATTACATCTGTAATTTCAGCAGTCTTGGTTGCCTCAGTGTCCTAGATCTTGTTTGAAATGTACCGTATATATTTTCCTAAGGGTACGTTTACACTTAGGAATCTGCCGTGGTTTTGGGGGGTAGATCCTACCCCCAAATCTGTGGAATATTCGGCCCGAAATCTGCCTCCCATTGTTTTTAATGGATAGCAGAGATCACGGTAGGATGCTGAAAAGTTCGGCATCCGGCTTGATTCTTGCCGCAGATTTCATGGCTCGGTAGTCAGTTCATTCAGCATGGCTCTCCTGCGTCCTAATACGGCAGTTGAAAATGAAGTTAAGTTTAGCAATTTCTTTCTTTTTTTTTTTTTTTTTTTTTCTATTTTTCTTTTCTATTATTTTTCCCATTTTGCCATCTACAGTAATTTGTTTTTCCATTGCAGAGAATGTAAGCTTTTTTTTTTTTTTTTTTTTTTCCTCTCTCTTTAGTGGCCAAAAGGAAGTCTCTTTTTGACGACAAAGCTGTGGAAATTGAGGAACTGACCTATATCATTAAGCAAGTAGGTTCCATATACATTGATTGTCCCACGAAGTAAAGTCTGGAGGACCTTTGTCCCAGTCCACATTCAATCTGAGCGCAGCCAGGCTGAATATGGGAGGGGCTTGTGACATTCGGCGCTCCTATCCACTTCGCTTCGGAGTCGTGGAGATAGCCGGGTTTGCTCCCAAGTGAATAGAAGCTCCAACCCCCACCAGTTTTGTCCACGTTCACCCTGACTGCGCTCAAATTGAGTGTGGAGTGGGTTAAAGGTTCTCCAGACTTTACTTCACAGCACAACCCCTTTAAGTATTCTACATTATAAACAGTTTATTTTTTGCTGCCTAATAATACAAGGATTATTACTCTATATTTACAGGACATCAATAGTTTGAATCAACAGATCGCTCAGTTACAGTCCTTTGTGAGAGCTAGGGGTAGTCAGAGTGGGCGGCACCTCCAGACTCATTCTAACACTGTGGTGGTCTCCCTTCAGGTAAGATGTGTCACAGTACTACTACACACTAATACACCCCTCTATTCATTTCTGATCAGTGTCCTCCATAAACTATGACAATAGGTCTTGTAGATCAAAAACAGCTGTTCTCCATTTTACCTTGTCCAAGTGTAGGCCAAAGAGTGTCTTCACATAAAGAAAAATGTAAGCAAGTCTTCATTAAATAACACTACCATTTTGTTGCTGTAGAGTCCTTGCATCTCCTTCACATGGCTGCTTGTCCTGCTGTTTCTGACATTAGCTGAATCAGCTCTCTCGGCCCTACACTTTCCTTATTTGGCCAGTGTTACAGGTTCTGGCAAGTATTGGCATTGGTTGTGTATAGAAGGTCATAGCGTAGATTGCGAGAAAATCATCCAAGTCTTCAGGAAAGGCAAATCAGTTTTGCTATACAGTAACAGATTGTAGATAGTTAGAGGAGCAATCACATGTCAGGGGTAGAAGGACAAACCACAACAGAATCTGGGGAGGGAGGAAGGCATAAAGCACACACTCCTCAGCATCAGTGTCTGTACGCACAAGAGAGAAGAGATCGTTTTGGGCTGTACAAGAAGAAATCAATCTTGGAGTGACACTATGCTAGTACCTGATAAGCCAGCAGTATCGTGAATCCACAGAACTCACATCTAAGATGTATTATTAGGAAGGCCATGTCCACATGAATGAAAAAAATCTGAAGTTAGAAGAAGAATGCAAACTGCATAAATTAAAAGAATGTTAGCGTGCAGCCTGCAACTTATCGTAACCATTTCAAAGCAGTCCATAGCCTTTACCAGTGGTATAAAAAACATACTGATATCTTCTGTTCTGTCTCTCTAGTCTAAACTGGCGTCAATGTCCAATGATTTCAAGTCCGTATTGGAAGTAAGAACAGAGGTAAGTTAGATTTAAGGTTTGGATTTTTCCAACAGATTGCATGCAGGAAAACTATCTACTGTATATATAAATATATTCTGTATGTATGCTCAGTATGGGGATGTGCTCCTGCCAGTGCTGCTAAAATGTTATGAACGTGCCTTTCGGGACCGTAGTCTTCCGGCGTCCTTTTATGATGCCACAATTGTTGTTCTTCTCAAACCAGATAAGGATCCGCTGGACTGTGGTTCTTACAGGCCTATTTCTTTGTTGAATATCGATTATAAATTACTGACTAAAATGTTGGCAAGGAGACTTAACACTGTGGTTCTTGATCTGGTTCATTCGGATCAAGCTGGTTTTATGCCAGGCAAATCTACGTCTGATAATCTTAGACGTGTCCAGGTGGTGACCCAGATTGGCTCAGCCACTTCGGCGGACTGGGCAATAGCCTCGTTAGATGCTACAAAGGCATTCGACTCTGTCGAGTGGCCTTTTCTTTTACAATCTTTGCGTAAATATGGGTTTGGGGATGGATTTATTACTTGGATCTCCATTCTGTACTGTTCCCCTAGGGCGGCGTTGTCCATTAATGGTTCGCTGTCTCCGTATTTTACTTTGGGTAGGGGCACGCGGCAGGGTTGCCCTCTCTCTCCGCTGCTATTTGCTTTAGCTATAGAACCCTTGGCCATACTCCTGAGGCACGACCCTCTCTATAAAGGTATCTCCATTGGCCCTAGCGAGGAGAGGGTTGCGCTTTATGCTGACGACCTCCTTCTATTTATGTCTGACCCCTCTATATCCTTGCCCCGAGCCATGGAAGTGGTAAATGTTTTTGGCAATTATTCGGGCCTACGCACTAACTGGTCTAAGTCCTCTTATATGCATATAGGTGGGGTGCCGGCGGCAGCGGAGGGGGAGGTAGTATGTGGATTGCCGGTGGTCTCTGCTTTTAAGTATCTTGGGATCGTCATTCCCAGAGACTATAAGAGTTATCTGGACCTTAATGTTTTCCCCCTTCTCTCGCACTTCCGCTCTAAATTCCTGACCTGGGCTGCATTGCCCCTGTCCGTAGCGGGCAGGATAAACCTGATTAAAATGATTGTATTACCCAAATGTCTATACTCTTTAAGTAATTCGGCCGTGCCTGTGCCCCTCCGATTTTTTAGACAGATGGACTCCTTGATGATCTCTTTTGTGTGGGGTCATTCTAGATCCAAATTGAGATTGACTGCTCTCCAGAGGCCGAAACAACTCGGGGGGGCGTCACTCCCTGATCTGTTTCTTTATTATCTTGCGGGTCAACTCCGCTTTATAAAGCCCTGGCTTTCCTCGGATCGGCTCCCGGGGCCGGAGAGGCATTTGGCTCACCATCTGGACCTGAATATCTTGTGGCCTGTGCTGGACCAGTCTCGGTTGTTCAGGGGTAGGCTTTTGCCCATTCATACTCTGGCGGCGCAGGTTTGGGCGCAGGCCCGGAAAGTATCTTCTTATTCGGACACCCCTGCAGAGACCCCCTTGTGGGACAATCCTGGCTTGTCTGATCTATTTGTGTTACCTGATGCTAGGTCTTGGTCACGATATGGGGTGTCTACTCTAGCGAATTTATATACACAGGGGGTGTTTGTTACTTTTGACTCTTTGACCGCATCACATGAGATCCCAAGACACCAGTTCTTTAGGTTTCTTCAGATACGTCATGCTCTTTCCTCGATATTTCCTGCCCAACCGTGTGCCATTTCCGAATACCCGCTCATTGGTGTGCTACGCTCTCAGAGCCCTGGGGGTCTTATTTCGGTTCTATATAACCATCTAATTCAGGTAAAGGTATCTCTGGCTGAGTCCCCGGCTCTGACGCGTTGGCGCACCAATATCCCAGAATTGACTGATGAGCTGTTTCAGGAGGTTTTGGAATCTCCTCTTTGTCTCTCCTTCAGCTAATAATAAATTGATCCAAATTTTTATCATACACCAATGTTATTTGACCCCTGTCCGTTTGCACAGAATGGGCCGTATGTCTAGCTCGACTTGTCTCAGGTGTCCGTATCCTCGTGCAGATTTTTGGCACATGATGTGGGGTTGTCCGGTGGTTCGCACCTTTTGGAGGGGAGTGGTAGACCTTCTGGCAGATGTCCTGGGCCGCCCAGTCCCGTTTTCTCCCGAAGTCTGCCTGTTTGGCGTTTTGGAGGAGGAGTTGTGGCAGCATCATACTCGAATTTTTCTTAGAGAGTGCTTGTTTTATGCTAGGAAAGCCATCACCTTGCGGTGGATGGCCCCTAGATCCCCATCTGTCTCCCAATGGCGGAAAATGGTTAACTCGGTTCTCCCATTTAATCAGATTATATATAAAGGGAGGGGCTGTCCCCAGAAATTTACTACGGTATGGGGTGCGTGGTGTGATTCTCCCGTGACCCAATACTCTGCTCCCATGATGCGTTCGGCCCTAGACACCTTTGCTCCATAAATGGGAGCTACTGCCAGATAGGTCTGTGACTCCTCGTGTGGGGAATATATGTGACTGTTGTAACTTTGTTGTTGTGTCATGTGATATTGTGTTCAGAACTGTGTTGTGGTCGGGGTGGTTGGGTTGGGGTCGGGATGGACCAGTGCTGTGGCTTGTTTCTGGTTAACTATATGTTTCTTGTGCTTATACTGTACCTGTGTTTTTCTTTTGTTTTGATTGTATTACTTGCTTTGTTATGTAATCTTCAATAAAACGAGTTTAAAAAAAAAATATATTCTGTATTTTTTTTTTTTTTTTTTTTTATTATTTATTTTTTAAAATTTTGGTTTTAACACTTGGTCTTTTGTACAACAGAATCTAAAACAGCAACGAAGTCGCAGAGATCAGTTCTCTCAGAGCCAAGTGTCCTCTCTCCCTCTTCACCACAACAGTATGGGTAATGATCTCTTCTACATATATATTCCAGTGCTGTCATTCCTGTTTAGTCTCTGATCACTATTGACATCTGTTTTTATTATCTTCATTTTTAGGGCCATCAGTTCTCTTTCAAGACGATTCCCGCAGACCTGGCGATGTGACAATAGAGATGGATTCTAAAGTTAGTCAACAGTTGCAGCTGATAGATGAACAGGTTGGTGCAAGAGAGTATCACTCAGTGGGGTAAAGGGGGTTTTACTTTTCCCAACTGCATTATTGGTACTGATGACCTATTCAAATGGGTCTTCAGTGTCTGATTTATGTTGGTCATACACTTCTCCTCCCAAACCCACATGCTTCTGCTAATACAGTTACCTCAGGGTGCTGAGAAGTACTGCTGTGATTGGGGAGCTCTTGTTCAAGTAATGGTAGTGGAGTTACAATTCTCCATAACGGCCGCTATGTAGGTAATTGCAGCTGTCCATTGTTTATCGATGGTGTCGGGGAACTGCAGCTTCACTCCTATTACTTGTCTGCTTCCTGTCCATTAGTGTGGCTTCTGGTGTCCAGAACAACATACGTTTGTAGGGTTCAATGTTGAAGCCCACAGGTCAGATACAAAAATGATTGTGGTGAAGGTGAACCCTTTTAATTCTTCTTGGCCTAAATTTTTCTCTTTTGGAGCACAAAACCTTTCATGATTCATGAGTTGGACTCAAACTGCTGAGGACACCTTGTTTTCCAGTAGCTCAGCATAGAGCACCGTTAGATTTCTACTGCAAATAATAGTCATGAAGTCCATTGACTTAGGTCCCCCCACCCCCAAATCTAATTGACAATAGAAAGGTGATATAGGCCCCTTGACCTACTGGGCCTAACTACACAGGTTACATCAACTGTATATCTACTCCTGAGCCTTTGGGTTCTTGACACTTCTGCTTCCTTGGCTTAGATGCTGGCATCATTTGGAGAGCTTACTTTTTTTTTCTTTTTCTTTTTTTTTTTTTTTTTTTTAATTTCCCCTCCCATAATTACACAAAATAATGGTACCATAATTTCCGTTTATTCTTGGCTTTATTATGATACTCTTATATTGTACAGTAAATTTGAAGTTGTGATGAATTGCGTATCCTTGGCAATAAAAATATTAAAGGGGCTTTATCATAGGGAAGTCATTTTTAGCTAAGCACATACTTGCATAACCTTTAGAGAGGCTGTCCCACACCTACCTTTTCTATGTGAATCGGCACAGTAGTTTTTGAACAAGACCATTTTTATTCTTATGCTAATTAGGCTTCAGCGTGCACAGGAAGTCCCAGCGAGCACTGTCTATGTGTACAGCACAGGCTGATGATGAGATGACGCCTCTCCCTGCTCTCTCACACATAGTAGGGAGGAGTGCACAATGAGACTTCCAGGGTGCACGCTGGAGGCTAATTAGCATATGAATAAAAACGGACTTATTCAAAAACTACTGAGGCGATTCACATACAAAAGGTAGGTGTAGAATAGCCTTTCTAAAGGCTATGCAAGTATGTGCTTAGTTAAAAATGACTTTTCCCAATGATAGAGCCCCTTTAAAGGGATTAATTATATTGCATTTACATTTTACCTTGAAAAATGACACTTCACAAATGGCCATTTTATTCTCTTTCAGGATTTATATATTCAGAGCCGAGCAGACACCATGCAGAACATAGAATCCACCATAGTTGAACTGGGCTCCATCTTCCAACAGTTAGCTCACATGGTAAAAGAGCAGGAGGAAACCATACAACGGTAAGTGTCCACCGAACCATCCATGACTAAGTATGTCACCTATTAAGGGGTTGTACTGGATTACAAAAACATGGCTGCTTTCTTCTAAAAACAGCGCTATGCCAGACACTGCTCATGGACAGTTGTGTCCCTGTCTTTAGGGAAAAAGCAGCCATGTTTGTCTGTTCCACGTAATCCCTTTACCTTGGTAACACGGTCATCATCTGTTTGCCAACCTAATTGCCATATCCGTCTTGCCTTTCCTCAGAATTGATGGAAATGTGGAAGAGACACAAATGAATGTGGAAGCTGCACACTCGGAAATCCTGAAATATTTCCAGTCCGTCACGTCAAACCGTTGGCTCATGATAAAGATCTTTCTTATACTTATCGTTTTCTTCATCATCTTCGTGGTCTTCTTGGCCTAAGACTATTGCCCAAAAAAAAAAAAAAACATCAAAACTATCAGCACACTCCATGCTACCTCCAGACAGCCCAGTCCTACAAAACGGAAGGAATATCAGATACCGTCACCGCTTGTGCGCGCGAGAGGACTGGGTATGTGTGTGAGGGATGGCAGAAAGGTGTGTTGTGACATTTTGGGGTTGAGCGTCCTAAGGTCCCATTACAGCCATAGGATGCGCATACCTGGAATAAGCTGTGCACATATTTGATAGTGTCGTAAGGAGGATAAATGGTTAATGGCTATGTGTGTATGTATGTATAGATTTATTATAAGCATTATATACATATAAATAAGTTTTAGCCTATGTAAATATATATGCACACAGAGTCATGGATATATTGTATGGATGGGTATAGCGTGAAAGTGTATGTGTGCGAGAGAGCGCGCCTGTGGCTTTATGCGGATGTGAGTGAACGGTTTATATCTCCCCGGGCTGTGACATTTGCCAACATTCTTGAAGTGTTCGGAGAATGGTGTATGAGCAAGTGTGAAGAAAGACTGAGCGACCGGCTAATCTGAAGTGTCTTACTGGAACTCCCCCCCCCTAAGTCATTCTGAGGCATTTCCAAGGATCGGCCGGGCTCCTCTGTCTCTGTGCACAGACGTCATTGCTATTTTAATCTCCCTATTGACTTGTATTGTTTTTAAATTATTGATTGTCCTTTAACATTAAAAAAAAAATACTACAAGGGGTAAAGATTTACCCTCTTACAGGGGACGATCCAACAGGCATGGATTGAATGACCTGGAGAGGAGGTTATTTTTAACATTCCATAAACACGGATGACATTAACCCCCTCTTCCCTGTTGAGTTTGGGGGTCAACACTTTGACCTTCAAATAATGTACAAATTGTATATAGCTTGGAATGCAAGAATAATACAAAAACATTTCAGCTGAGACTTTTGTGTTTGACTTTTTTATGCATAGAATTGTGTGTTTTTTTTTGTTTTTTTTTGTTTTTTTTTTTTTTGGGGGGGGGGGGGGGTTATTACATACATAAGAAGGATGAAGAGGCAGCAAAGCAGCAGCCACTTCACTGTATGAACCAGCACGGCCATATCCATAGGAATGTGGCACTGCGTTTCAGCCTCTTAAAGTCAAAGAGGTTAAAGGTCACTATTCTGATAGCTTTTCGTAGAATTGGCTATCTGTATCAGATTGTTGGGGGGTCTGAATCTCTCAAGACTAGAGATGAGCGAACACTGTTCGAATCAGCCGATCCGAAAAGCATACTCCCATAGAAATGAATGGAAGCGCTTGGCACTCAGACTTTGCCGGCGGCCGGTCGCTTCCATTCATTTCTATGGGAGCGTGCTGTTCGGAACGGATGTTCCGAACAGTGTTCGCTCATCTCTACTCAAGACCCCTGACGATCAACCGTTTATAGGGAACAAGGCATTCGGAGAGCACAGTGGCCTTCACCATTTTCATGGGTCTGCCTGCATGCTATCAATTTAGCAACATGGGACAAAGCTACACCCTCCTGCACCGCCAGTACTACTTTGGGGCCACTGCTTGCCAGTTCCTTTGTTCTGCTCTGTATAGTCTCAGGAAAGAGCCTCGAAGCCTCTCTGCTCATGCAACTCTGTTTTACGGTACCTGCAAAGTGGATGGGGTTCTGGATAATCTCTCCAACACCTTGCTGAAAAAAAAAAAATCTGCAGCGCAAATGCTGCAATTTGAAACCTACGGAAATACAGGGATTTTCCTTATAGGTGTGTTGGTCTTCCTCTACGGGCTGTCTGTGAAAAACGCTGCGGAAAAAAATGCAATGCTTTTCCGCTGCGGCCTGCTACATGGGGCCTTAACCTTAGACTGAGGTCACACATTGCAGAAACAAAGCGTTTTTGGGCGTTCAGGATACAATGCATTTTATAGTCTCAGCACTCTCGTGCCCACATTGCAGGAAATAACACTACAAAATTTGTAAAAAATAAAAAAAAATTCTGAAAAACTGTGCAAAAAATGCTGCATTTTCCCCGTTAGGTTTACATGGGTGCAGCAGAAAAGTAGTGAAAGATACATCCCCATCGTATAGGTGTACATATACAGAACAGCCGGTTTTTGTAAATATATAAATCATATTTTATTAGAAAACCTTACATTTACAAAATATTGTCGCTTGATCGTAATGTGATTTTTTTTTTTTAACATTTACCAAATGTATCACTCTTTGTCAAATCACTTATATTCACAAAAGGATAGTTAGGGAGCCTTCACACGGAGTAACGTGCAGCGTGATGTGGCACGTATACGGCGTGTGAGAGTTTGCGCGCCGTAAAACACCGCGGCGTAATAACGCGGCGTATATGAGCCTAACTCCCATTGAAATCAATGGGAGCTTTTACGGCGCGCAAACTCTCACACGCCGTATACGTGCCACATCACGCTGCACGTTACTCCGTGTGAAGGCTCCTTACGCAAATATTCTTCTTTGGATTTAATTTTTCAGAAAAAAAATGATTGGATCTCACCACGGAAAACAATTTTCTTCATCTTCCCAAAATTAAAGGGGTTGCCATGTTAGTCAATCCTCTTAAATTAAAAAAAAAATTTGCGCCATTACATGGATGGATTCAGTCTGCCAGTGACAGAACTTAGACTTCTTGGTGTCTGTCCGCTCTGGCTTAAAGGGGTGTGCACAGACGTCCATGATGTCCATGTGTTCTGGCTTCTTGGGGCATTCAGACAGTGGACCACCATCTATGATGTCCATGGGCCCTAAATAAACAAATCATGGTGGACGAGTACAGTTTTCTTTCATCTTGTGGTCCGTTCCTTTTTAGCCAATACAGGTAGATGGTTAAGCAAGGAGCAGCTTCAATGAGCCCAAATGTGCAAAATAGATAAGCATATACAGATATGTACATCGAATATGTATTTACATAATCCTGGAGACTGCGGTATCAACTTCTGGGGTAACTTTGTTCTTCTATGAAATGCTTATAAATAATAAGTCACTCATCGCAAGAAATAATCTCACTTTCATATTCTGAATTCCAAACGAAGCTGAATTTTGTGAGATTTAGAGTCCGGCTTAGCCCACCCACACACAATGATTGTCAGCCTTCTGTGTACATACTGATATAGGGAGAATCAATCACTATTTGTGGGCGAGTACAAGGGACTCTGTCTCTCCTAGGAGTCCTGTCAGGATTTACTCAGCTTTTTACTTACAAATCCTGTTTCAAATCATATAACCCTATAAATTCCAGAGCTCAGCTTCTCTCCTCTATTCTATAACCCTAAATATCAGTGTTCAGCTTCTCTCCCTCTGTCCTATAACCATATATATATATATATATATATATATATATATATATATCATCTCCTCTATCCTATAACCCTATATATCACAATGCTTAGCTTCTCTCCCTCTGTCCATATATATATACAGAGCTCATCTCCTCTCCTCTATCCTATAACCCTATATATCACAGTGCTTAGCTTCTCTCCCTCTGTCCTATAACCCTATATATCACAGAGTTCAGCTTCTCTCATATCCTGCACTGATATACTTCACATGAGAAGTTGCTTTTAGCATGTCCACCATTTTGTAAATTTGCCGAGTTCCAGGTTAGAATATTCATTAACTATAAAAAAAACAAAAATTAAAAAAAAAAGAGAAAGCGATTTCTTTCCTGATGTGATGCTACCTATATGATCTATAGGATGTAGTGGGTATATTTACAGAGGTCTTCCTGGCAGAGTAAAGACCATATTACAGGGGCCAATGCAGAAGAGAATCGTTCGTGCAATACTTCGATTTGCGACTTTATACATGGTCTACAAGGTATAATACATGGGCCAATGTAAATAGGGCGTTTAGTTTTGTCACCCCTTTTCACTTCTCTATGATCAGGCCACAATCTAGATTGTATCAGTCAATATAATAAAACACAAAAGAACCATATAGAATAACAGTAACGTTGCTCCCGCCTTGACCTACTTGCAGCGCTAAGCCAAGAAGTACTTTAGGGGGAAAATGGTGGAATTCAGAAAAGCCAGTCAGTACATTGTTGGAAGATGGCCGCCATCTCCCATGCTAAAACAGGACATGTTTAGGTTGATATTTTCAAGGATATTGTAATGCCGACCTCTAAAATCCCTTCAGATGACTTGGGTGTTCTTTTCAATCTGTATTAGACCTTTCCTGCCAATAACAGGAGCAGATACAACCAGAAAAAAAATGAGAGGCCTTTCCCATAAGGAAAGACTTTTCCGTTTTTGTCTGAGAGAATCTGTTCTTGATAGAGGCAGGAAATCCATGGATCTAACGTAGACCAAAAACCCTGTCATGTGAATGTGCTCTTACTATGTACATTGGGTGCAATGTCCTATTTGGAGTAGACTCTTGGATGTATCAAGTTCAGTCGCATTCCACTTCCCTTGTCATGGTAAACTCTGGCATGCTCTTGCTTCTTGACCTCCCAGCAGAAACCATCTCACTTTCCGTATCTGAGCCATGTGCATCCTCCATTTGAAAGGGATTGACACGTAGACGAGCAGGCTTGAAACTGAATGTGGCCAAGCTCTTGGCTCTCCTGCGCTGTGCCAAGCGACCATCCTTTGTTTTCTGAAGTTCCTCTTCTTGAGTCATAAAATCCTGAAGCACTGTCCGAAAGAGCCGTGGGATCTCTGCACCTTCAGGCTCAAACTCCAACATCAGCCTACGAAACCTGTACAGAACGGCAAATACCAAATTCTTAATATATGGTTTATATAACTCACACTGCTGAAACCATACTTAACCTTTTCTCTATAGGGCAAAATCAAAATGGTGATTTTCTTACCAGCTAGGTCGTTGACTTATTGTGTCATTCTGTGCACTGGTAGCCTCTTATCTACAACTTAGCGATGTCCATATAGGACCCCCCCCCAACGGAATACCAAACGCAGTTGCAAGCGCTGTGCAGTAAAAGCACACAGACTCCATAGACTATAATGGGGTCCGTGTGCTTGCCGCGCGCTACCCACATGAATCATGCAGGCAGGAAAGCAGATTGAGAACTACTTTCCTGTCCGCATGTTCCCTGCGGACATCTGGCGGCAAGCACACGGACCCCATTATACTCTATGGGGTCCGTGTGCTTTCACTGGCACACCGCTTGCAGTTGAGTTCGGTATTCCGCTTGGGGAGTCCTCATGCGGACTCCCCCGGATGGAATACCATCGCCTTAGTCATGTGGCCATTGCTGACTATGGAATCAATATAACATCTGTAAAACATGGATCTGCAATCCTGCCTATGGCCATATGCATGATGATATGAAATAGTAAAGTAATTGACACACACCTCGTTTGTACAATAACTATATGTAGATCTAAAGCTATATTACCTGAGTATGACAGGGCCACATTGTGAAGGACTTATTTTGGAACAAATGTCTCTGAGCTCCAGCTGGTCGCCTGGGCTGATGTCGTAGCCTTGCCGTGGGACCGATGCGAGCCATGTGTAATCTACTCCATTCTTCACTCGTCGATATTCAATGAAACGCTCCCGCTGCTGCTTTTCAGCACGTTTTAAGTGGGATCCCAATTCTAACATTAGAGTCTCTGTAACTAGCTCTGCACTGCTCCTGGGGGCGAGCTTCACGGCAGACCCATCTGGGTCATTCCAGCCGAAGAGTCCTGCGAGGAACATTCTTGATACCTAGTAAAACCAGACGTATTAACGTTACTATGAGTGTCACACAGATGTTGCTTTTTTATCTGAAAGTTATATATTTAATGGACATATGTCTTTATTTCAGCCATACTAACTTTGTAACTATGTATCATCCTCCAATGTATTGACCCCCAATGTCTGCAGTCAGTGGAATGCAAATGCAGATTGGATTGTAACCTGTCATGGCGTCTTCAATCAGATGATCGCCTAGGGTGCTGGTGTAGGGTCCCCACTGACCTGGTATTACTGATCTACCCAAAAAATAGGCCAATAACATAAAAATATATCAGACCTGGATATGAGTTAAGGGTAACCAGATCAGGTTTGTGCAGAGTTGGAACTCACTGCTCTGTCTCTGTAAATTCTGCTCCTACCACTAACATCAAGTTAAAGAGGACCTTTCTAGAGATGAGCGAGTACTGTTCGGATCAGCCGATCCGAACAGCACGCTCGCATAGAAATGAATGGATGTAGCCGGCACGCGGGGGGTTAAGCAGCCGGCCGCCGTCAAAGCGGAAGTACCAGGTGCATCCATTCATTTCTATGGAGCGTGCTGTTCGGATCTGCTGATCCGAACAGTACTCGCTCATCTCTAGACCTTTCATGTTCTTGGGGCACATGCGGTTTTAATATACCGCTAAAAAACCCACAGTGCGCTGAATTCAGCACACGGTTGACTTTTCCATTATGTGCCCCTGAGCTGGAGTTATCGGTGCCATTACCGATATCTGCCCACTGTCACAAGGGCGTTCCTGACTTTCTAGCTGGGCTGTGAGGAACGACCTCCTTGACTGTACTTGTTCATAGACTATTACTGGGGGGTGGGTGTTCTTCATAGCTTAGCGTCATGGCTGGGCAGTAAGGAACGCCCTCTTGGACAGAGCTATGGACGAGTACTGTCAGGAACGCCCTACTGACAGTGGACTGAGGTCATTGCTGTTATAACGCATGGATATCTCCAGCCCGGGGCACATAACGGGAAAGCCAACATTGCACCAAATTAGACTTCTGCCTATCCTAAAGATAATCCATCAATCGGAAACCCTGGATAACCCCCTTGATTCTGCTTCTATTACCAACATCAAGTTTATTCTGCTCCTGTTCTTATGACCAACATGAAGTTCTGCTCCTGCTGTCAACTTCAGGTTAATTCTGCTCCTGCTGCTTAATCCGCTAGAAGCATTATATGCAAAACTAATGTTATTTATCAAAAATAATGGGGTGAATTTACTAACCGATCTTCATCAGATTTCTGGCGTGATGTGTATAAATGTGGTGCATCTTTGGAACACGGACCCATCTTGCACCAAAGATGTACCACATTGTTCTTTCTGAATACTACTCAACACTTTTTACAACATTGGGTGGATGGAGTAGGAGCATTATATTGTATGGGGCCACTGACTATTATACTATGTGGGGGCATTATAATATAGGCCGGGAATGTTTAAGTGGTGGTGATGGGGTCACATGTATAAACCCTATGCACTGGGCTTACCAATGTGTTAAAACGACCCTGAATACAGGTAACCCTTGAAAAACAGACTAGACTTTCTAAGCAAAGACCTCAGACCCCCATAACTATTGCAGCCCCTAGAATAGACCCCCTAAATAAACTCCAGACCCCCCTGAATACAGTTCCTAGAGCAGACCTTCTAAACTATTAGAGACCCCAAACAAAACTCTTTTCACAGACGCTCACACTTTCCTGATCTGCCTTCATTCCGCTCTCACACCCGTCTTGAGAACCTGCACCTATAGGGTCATTTGACACATATGTTCATGGGAACTCATGTGTTCAAGTGTTTATGGAGGTCCTGCTGAGTTTTTTGCGGGCTTCAGGTGGCCTCCCAAATCACCCATGTTATAATTCTCCGTTGTTTCCAGCCACTAAGTATGCTAGATGTTACAGAAGGGATTAAGGGTATTTACATGGGGTAATAGTTTTATGGTTTTAACACTTCAAGAATGTTCTGGTGAGATAAGGAAGGACAAACAGAACTACAAGTGCGGAGTCAAAGCGTCAACAACTTTGGGATTTTCCAATAGCTTTGAGTTATAGTATAGCGAAACTATAAAAAAAAAACAAGAGTATATAGGGGAATATATATATATATATTTATATATATATTTATATATATATATATATATATATATATATATATAGGGGTTAGGTCATCTGGAAGAGAACATGCCTAGAACCCATACTACTCTAGCAAACCCAAAGGATCCGCAGCCTAACAAAGCTAAGTCATTATTAATCTGTTGTGATCGTTTTTTGTTCCATATTCTACTCGATACATATTACACGGTCATAAAAAAAATTCTAAAATTATGTTTTTTGTGTGGATGGAAAGCGAAAATATCTGCTTTTCCATCCATACCTGCTTACTATAGTATATTTGTCAGGCCATGGTGTCCCCTATCCAGCCTGTCTTGGCCTCTGCTCCAATTTTTGTAAAAAATGGCAAGTGGGGCACAGATCAAGTAGACCCCATTATTGTCTATGTAACCACTCTTTAAGCAGACAGGGTCTCAGTCTTTCGGGTCCGCAGACAGACCCCCGAGCTCTAGTGTTAACCTTAGCATAAGACTGTCAAGTTTGCACTGTCTAGCTTTTAGACACTATTAGTAAATCCGCCCCATTGTGGCACATCTTTTGTGTGAGACAGGGCTGCGTGCCAAAGATATGCCACATCTTCCACCCATGTACATTAGAAACCTGGCATAGGTACATCACATTAGCTTTCGGGTCGAGTCCCTGTCTGCTTAAAAAGCACTTACATGGAGGAACTCACAAACCCTATAGACTAAAATGGGGTCTGCTGGGTTTTCGCTGATTTGAAGCAGAAACTTCTCTCTCCGTTTTTAAGCAAAATCTGCAGCGAAGTCTCATATGGAGACTATGACGCCTATGTGACCCTAGCTACCAAACCTGCTCTTAAGGCACTTATATGCAATATTATAGGCTGTTAGTGATATAGTCAAGATACCATTCTCGTATCAAAGTGCAATCTTATATACATGTACTTGACTTTTACTCCATAGGCAGTTTGGTTCACTTTGTGGCTATGGTTTGTGGCCGCACCTGCTGGAGCACCTCTTTTCACATATCGTCACCACACATTGGAACCTCTCAATCTTTATGATAATAGTCTGGAGATGCGTAGTGACTACAGGCACAAATAAGTAGTCCAACAGGTGAGGCAACACCCAAATATCACCAAACAATTCCTTTACATATAGGTTAAGGCCAAGGTCTTACGTTGCGAGAACACCGCAATCTGGCAGAAACCAGTGGCGTTTTACAGTACCTGCCAAGTGAATAGGATTCTAACTAATCCCATCCACACATTGCGGAAAAATATCCACAGCGGAAATGTCACAACCAGGTCAATTATACCTACGGAAATGCTGGCGGTTTCCATATAGATATAATAGAAGCATAAGCAGAGTCCACATAGGAAAACTCTAATAATAGGGGTTATTCCTACTGATACTGTTTCATCTATATTCGGTGACATATACAGATTAGGAACGTTGTCACTCCAAAATACCAGATCTTGGCCCTTCGGTTACCAGTATTGGCTCCACATTGGTGGCAGAGAGGAACAGCAGGTGAACAGGCTACTCTACAATGGAAAATGTTATTACAAGTCTCACCCTTGGATTGTAAATGTTTCTCCAAGGAACAGGAACATTTTAGGTGCTTAGGGTGTTTTTTTCTCTTCTGCTCATGTCTCACCCCAGCTTTAGAGGGATTTGAGGGGAGTATATACACTGTCTACCCCAATAAGTATTTGGACACCCATGCAAATGAAGATATCTGCGGTCGTGATGTACGTCACGCCTTCCGCCCTTGAATAGGAGACAGCATTGGCATTAGTCGTATGCAAGATGCCACGAAGTGCAGAGTTGTCCGATTTCGAGAAAGGGGTAATTATGGGGTACCACAGAAATGGTCGATCTTTAAGGGACATAGCAAGCGAACTGCATTACCCAAAATCGACAGTGGTCTATATGATTACGAAGTGGAAGGTGAACGGGTACGTTGAATGTGCCCCGAGTCGGCAGACCCCCGAAATTGGGAGATAGAGACCGACCAGTGCTGGCCAAGTCTTAAAAGCAAATAACCTACCTACACAAGGCTATACTATTACAATCGAGATGTAGACAGATCATTACCTGGAAGGTCCTGTTGCCAAGTTCTCCTTCCTTGCCTGGAGGCTTCTTCTTCAGGTGTCACAGCTCCTTATCAAGTCTTTGTCTTCCTTAAATGGTTTCCCGAATTCCTTCCAGCGTTCTATCAGTACCGGTGTTATAGATTCCCACTTTCTATGTGTCCTCTCTCCAATCCTTAATCTTCTTCCGTTCCTCCTCCTCCTCTTCTAGCTCCCACACTACTCTCATTTTATCAGCTCTGCTTTTAAAGCTCCATGTAATACTTTGTAATCTGGGGATTCCGCCCAGTCAGCAGAATTCTCATTGAGAGACTTCTTATATAACCAATACACATTAAGGCACATTTACCGACACTGGCGTATCTCTCGACTTTACTGCTGAGGAATACTGCACAAAATGTCAACAGCGGTGGGGTTTTTTTCGAGTGCGATATGGAAACCACAAGCTCTTTTCCTGCCAAAAACTCCAATTATGTTTGTGGAGGCTTCATAATGCAGGGCAATTGGCATCAGTCTCATGGATTTTTTTCTCTGTCTTCTTCTAGATCAACACTATAGGTTGTTGATGTGTGTTCTCATCCCACCTCATCTACTATGTAACCCTCAAGGCACTTTTGCTCTGATTTGCATATCCATAAAAAGATGATTCTCTCTCCATATCAATATGATATACGATATACGATAACTTCATGATCAGTGAAGATCTGACTGCTGGGCCTCCAGTTCTCCCATTTTGTTAGAACAGTGCACATGCTTAACCGTACAGAGGACCCTCTTTCTTGTGAATGGTGGGGTCCCAGTGGTCATGAAACAATTTTCCTAAAGGATATTCCCTAGATGTCTGACTTTCCTCCTAAGACCCCATCTATAGGAGGAATATGCACCCCAGGTTTGTCATCCACACATCAATGACATTGGTTTTATTCCCATTTTACAACCAATTACTAATACAAAGAAAAAATTAATAAACCAAACAAAACATTTCTGTGAAAAACTGACAAGTGGTTGTGATATTGTATCGCTGCAGTGTCCATTTCTAGGGTGTTGAGATAAGTGTTATATGATCCTGTTCCGGAGGCCAGTTAGTAGTGATATGTATCACCATGTGTCGACTGACGGTCATGTGGATCAGTAATGTAATCCCTGGTGCCATTGGTGCACAATCATATCTGCAGCTGCCAAGAGCTTGGGAGCCTCATGCAAAGCACCTGAGGGCAACATGTGTCTCCTAAGACGCTGCTTGTAAAACCCTGATGTAGGCAATATATATAGCATACAGCTATCGTCACATAGTAAACATGGGCTATCTAATAATGAGTCTGAGCTCTGTGATATATAGGGTTATATTATAGAGGAGAGAAGCTGAGCTCTGTGATATATAGGGTTATCAGGACCTACCTTCAGTTGTCTTCTCTGCGCCGTCGTTCCGTAGAAATACTGTTTTTTGCAGGTATGCAAATTAATTCTCTCGCAGCATTGGGTCGTCCCCAATGCTGCGAGAGAACTCTCCAGCGCTGCCTCCATGCGCGGTAGGCTCTACCCGAGGCCTACAAGTTTCAAAGCCTGCGCCAGACGAAGACACAGGGAGAGCCCGTTCCTGAAGAAGATGGAGGTGGCGCTGGAGAGTTCTCTCGCAGCATTGGGGACCCCCCCCCAGTGCTGTTTGAGTGCTGGGGACCGCCCCCAGTGCTGCGAGAGAATCCATTTGCATAACGGCGAAAACCTTTATTTCTACGAAACGGCAGCAGGAGAAAATATCTAAAGATAGGAGATGAATAGCCTTTCTTAAGGCTAGTCCGACCTGTTAGGGACAAAAAATTCATTCTGAATGATAGGATCCCTTTACAGAGGTAACTATAGCATGTTCATATAGCAACAAGTGTGGCTTACAATATCATCCAAGTGGATTACTCAAAAATTACTATAGATGCTATATATTCATATATGAATCCTAACATGGATTCCAATAAATACTCAAATACACAATGGTATAAATGATATTAACAACAACATCACAATATCATGGAAATAGAATAGTCAAGGGTCCTCTCATGATGTGTAGTTGATGCTGTATAACTATATATGGAACAACAATCTCTATTGCAACTTAAACAATCAATGCTCCATTGGTACAGCAAATATGGATAAAAGCATCACAGAAGAGAACTACATAAGTGCTATATCAAACATGAGTTCATCATACAGGTAAAGATGAACATACCCGTGTGTGCGGTCAAAATGGTGCGATGTTCCACCGTCTGCTGACGCCCACCGTCAGGAGCATCGCACCATTCTGTAGGCGGGACTGTAGGAGGATAGCCGCCGTGAAATCACATCCAGCTAGTCCGCTGTGATCTAGAGTAGCAGCAATGTGGATGAGATTTAAAGAACCTGTACCTGCAACATGGCCGTGGGGTTCAGGTCACCATCACGGTCACTTCTTAGGCTAAGTTCACACGGGGGGCGGTACGATACGGCACGGCGGATTTTGGCACCGAGAGTGACACGGGGAGCCGCGTCACTCTCGGGTCAAAACCTGCCTGCCATGACTGTCGTGGCTTCCGACAGTTGCGACTTCCCCCTCCGGAGCAGGCTCAAATGAATGGGCCGACTCCGAAGGTTGCTGCCGCCAGGTGGAAGCCGCCTTAAGAAAGGGCAGCCTGCTTCTTGCCGCTCACGGAAAAAAGTAGTCTACATAGACCACCATTGTGAGAGGGCGGAGTATGACTTGGATTACGCGCCATAATCCGCCCCCTTAGTGCCCGTGTGAACAAGCTCTTAGAGACTAACATCTGTCTGTCAGTTCCATTTAAAGGGAGTCATTCACAAACCTCATTTTTCATTAACCCCACGTTGGAATAGATTTTATAAGGCTATTCTAGTCCTACCGTTATTTTTCTTTTGTAGGCATCAGTTTTCGAATAAAAGCAATTTTTGCAGATATGCAAATGGAGATCCGAGCACAGCAGCGTCACACCCTTCTGGCTGTTCTCTCCCTCCTGGCCGTTGTATGCATGCCCCCTCCGATGATGTGCTCTGTTCACCGCATCATCAGCAGCATCTCTCTTTGGCGAGACTACAATCCCGCGCATGTGCTGTCGACTTTGCCCGAAGCCGAAGTGGTTTGCTTATTATGTCACTTCCTGTGTGTGTTAGAAAGTTACTTATCATTTGTAACGACTAACTATTCCATGTCAAAATTTTACACATTTGAGCTTATTCTAATAGTTTACCAGATGTTTGATGATGATCTTATAGACCGAAACATTACACTTTTTGGATTGCTAATAAACGTGGAGTATTTTCTGTTTCGCATAAACAGTGCGCCAGGATCTATCGTAAGGATAGTCCAGAAATTAACAGAATTATATACATTGTTATAAATTATATTATAAGGCTATACTGTATATTGATATAAAGTTCCTTATAGGAATAAATGCAATAATAATATACTCATTGGCATAAAGCTAAATGCAGAAGAGTGTGACTCTCTGGTTTGTTTACGGAACGTGACCTTAATCTAGCAAGAACTGCATTAAACTGCTAATAAAGTGATATAAAACATGGCTTTCCTGTGATCGCAGTGATTAAGGAGTATAATCCCTTCTAGTCAGCCAGCTAGAGTCAAAGGGAGGGCAGCGCCCCATCCTATTATACCGCAAATGAAAAGAACACGACAACTAGAAGCCAAGCATCAGGGATAAACAGACAATTAGATTTGTCTGCCTGAATTAACCTTCTTGGAGGAGGAATCCTGGAAGTGATGATATGGCCTCACAGATATAGCCCTGATCAGTGGCGTAACAAGGAAGGCGAACATTTGACATGCACCCTTCCCCCTGACCTCAACTGACCCCCTCCTGCACAAACTGCATTCCTACACATGCTATTATGCCCCATAGTGGCCCCTGCACACAGTATTATGTCCGATAGTGACCCCCTGCACACAGTATTATGCCCCATAGAGGTCCTTGCACACAGTATTATGCCACATAGTGGCCCCTGTACACAGTATTATGCCACATAGTGGCCCCTGCACACACTATTATGTTCCATAGAGGTACCTGCACACACTATTATGCCCAACTGTGGACCACCCATGAACAATTATTATACTCTGGGGTCTTTTTACCTCTCCCTGGCTCCGGCGCACTCCCCGCTGATTTCGGCCATCTTTAATGTTGGTACAGATGACACAGGAGCCAGGCCGTTGTCGCAACTCATAAGGACGCTGGCCTGACCTGCATGATGTCACCAAACAGGCCTGAAGCCTGCCGGAGCGCAGGAGGGCTAAGAAACAGTGTTTTTTTTATGTTCCCTCACCTCCCCTGGCCCTCCGATCATTATACTCCGGGGTCTGAAAAGACCCCATGGTATAATGATAGCAGTGTTTGTGGGGTTCGCGCAGGCCACCATGAGCAGTAAATAAATAGGGCCTGTTACCTGCTGGGTGTTAGGAGTACAGCCGGAGCCTCCGCAACACTGTGGGGATCGGTAAGTAAATAGGGCCTGTTACCTGACTGGTGTTAGAAGTACAGCTGGAGCCTCCGTAACGCTGTGCAAAGGTTGCTCGCCCTCTCCTCTCTGCGCTTCCGAGTTCCCTGCTTCGAGGTCTTGGGAGGCAGGCTGGAATCTCCGCAGCGATGTGCGGGGGTTGCCGGTCTCCTTCTGAACCGGACCAGGGACTTCCGATATTTCAGGCCTAGTGGCAGGCTTAGGCTTGCTTAAAGATAGGCTTTTGCTCTGGACCACCGCTAGCTAGTCAGTGTTTCTCCTGTAGTACCTGATAGTGTTCTCTCTCCAGTTGTTCTGACTGCCTCATTTCTGACCCCTGCTCTGACCTCTGACCCTGCGTTTGCTTCCTGATTTGTGTACTGTGACTGCTCTTGTTTATGACCCCGGCTTGCCTTTAGACCTCTGCTCCCTGAACCCAATTTTGTGCTGCTCTGCTCTCCTATTACCGACTTGGCCTGCCTGACCTTCCTTGTGTATGAACCTCAGTACTGTGCTGCCCTCACGTTGATGACCTGGATTGGACGACTATGCTTTGAGCCGCTGCTGCCATTTGCTGTTTATCGCCCGCCGCTGCCTTTTGGTTTTTTGGACCTGCACAGCTACCCTGAAGATCTGCTAGTAAGAGTTCCCAGTTTCTGGTTCCGTTGTGATTTGTGGTGCGCTGTGTCTGGCGTTTCCCAACCCATACCGCTTTGCCTGGCATTGCCGCCAAGTCCATCCCCACCATCTGGGCTGGACACCACTGTTGGGTTGGAGTTGGTGTGGCCTGGGAGGTGCTGGACAGTCAGCACCATGTTTACCGTTTTGATCAGAGTGTCTAGTACTGGTTCTCATGGGCCGCTACCACTGCTACCCTGGTATTTACGCCACTGACCCAGATCTTAACATCATCCAGGCTGTCTGGGATAACATGATGAGGCAGAAGGTTTGAAGCAATCCTACATCCATAGAAGATCTGTGCTAAGTTAATACTCTATTAATTAACTACAAATAATACACATAAAATGACACATGGAGACAAACAGGGGAGGGTCCACTACAAATTAGCAGACAAATTCTTATTCTTATGGTAGAGTTGGAAGGGACCTTAAGGGCCATCGGGTCCAACCCCCTGCGAGTGCAGGTTTTCCTAAATCATCCCCCCACATCCCCCCAAGAGAACAAGTAGCCAGAGAGGCCCCCAAAGAGATCAAACAGATCACAGAGTGTAGGAGTACAATATAATCAAATAAACAGAAGCCGACCCAGTATACACACACAAAGAAAACAATCAAATAACAACAAGTCTATAGGGTATATCCTTTCAATGTATATAATAAAGATCAGCAATTAGATGATACATTTAGTAGTACATACCTACAGACATTATTAAAGTATAATGACTCTAATCAGGGGAGCCATTTGTGTTACTCCATTCTGTGTTACATACAGAGACTGCCTGTCTCTGCCATAATGAACACAATTGAATTAGCTAGCCTGATAACTGGGAGAACAGAAGAAATGAAAGCAGCTTCTCTCCTATCTGAGTGCAGGACCTAGGTCACGTGGTGTAGACATAGGAATAGCTAGATACACAGGCTCGCTCCCCTGCACTTAGCCCTTCCTCCCTCCCCCTGAGAGCAGCAGATACATCACTTGACTTTTGAGCAGATAAGTCAGGGCTGTGGCCACAAAGAATTGAATAAAGTAATATAGTGGACAAACAAAGCAGTTTTGCTGAAGCAGTGTATTTAGGAAAAGTCTTACATCCACATTAACAAGCAGTATAGATAGGATCCTTGTGATGGGACAACCCCTTTATAGAGAACCTTTCATGGTTTGGGGCACAGGCAGTTTTATATATCGCTGGAAAGGCGACAGTGCGCTGAATTCAGCACACTGTCGGCTTTGACAATCTGTGCCCCGGGTGAAGAGCTATCGGTGCTGGTACCATAGCTCTTCACAGTCAGAAGGGCGTTCCTGACTGTTTGTCAGGAACGTCCTTGTTCACAGCAGCACCAATAGCACTGTGCTGTGAGACCGGGGAGGAACGCCCCCTCCCTCTGCTCACAGTACTCGGCCATAGATGAGTATTATCAGGAGGGGAGGGGGCGTTCCTCCCTGGTCTCACAGCACAGCGCTATAGGCGCTGCTGTGACGAAGGACGTTCCTGACAGACTGTCAGGAACGCCCTTCTGACTATGAAGAGCTACGATACCGGCACCGATAGCTCTTTACCCTGGGCACAGATCATGAAAGCCGAGAGTGTGCTGAATTCAGCGCACTGTCGCCTTTCCAGCGGTATATAAAACCGCATGTGCCCAAACCCATGAAAGGTCCTATTTAAGAAAGGCTATTCTTCTCCTACGTTTATATGTCTTCTCCGCGCCACCATTCGGTTGAAATTCCATTTTTCTTCGGTATGCAAATGAGTTATCTCGCAGCACTGGGGGGTGTCCCCAATGCTGCGAGAGAACTCTCCAGCGCCGCCTCCATCTTCTTCAGAAACGGCCTCTCTGTGCATCTTCTTCCAGAGCTGGGTTTCAATCTTCTAGGCCTTGGGCAGAGCTGATTGCGCATGCCCGTGACCACATGAAAAATGGCCGCTTACACAGTAAGCATAAGCTGCCATTTTCTTGTGGCCGCGGGCACGTGCAGTCTGTACTGCCCGAGGCCTAGAAGATTGAAAGCCAGCTCTGTATAACAGTACTGCCAGCACCTGCCGCTAACAGCAGCGGTTGGTGCCCGCACCAATCACGACTGTTAACCCTTTAGATGCTGTGGTGAAAAGGGACCACAGCGTCTAAATTGTGCAGGCGGCACCGATCGCCGCCCTCCTGAACGACACCAGGGGGCAGTGATCGGTTGCTATGACAACCCGAAGCCTATTGAATGCTCCCAGGCTTGTCATTGCATTGGTTCTATTGAACGCTGCCAGAGGCAGTGTCTTAGGGTAAGTTCACACAGTTTTTTGCTCAGGATTTTGAGGCCGTATTCACCTCAGAATCCTGACCAAAGGGATGACTCCCATTGAAATCAATGGGAAAAGGAAGCGAGGTGCTCATTCTTCAGGCCGTTTTGCCTCGCGATTCAGCCTGAAAACACACCCTCCTCCATTCATTGGGCCTAATCCGGAGCGGAGTGCGTGGCTGGATGCTGATGCAGTGCACCGGCTTTCAGTCGCGACTACCTGGCTTTTGGATTGGAACCTGAGCAAACCACCATTCTCAGCTGTACCTGGTGCTCCATTGCATGATACGGCTTGTACTGTCAGAAGCCGCGAAGCTGGAGAGAAGACCAATGATTCACATCTGCGTTTGTATTCTGTCTGGATGAGTCCACATGGGGACCCCCCGAACAGAATACCAAACGCAATTGCAAGTGCTGTGCAGTGAAAGGACATGGACCCCATAGACTATAATGGGGTCCGTGTGCTTGCCGCGTGCTGCCCCCACGAATCATGCATACAGGAAAGTAGATTATGAACTACTTTCCTGTCCACATGATCCCTGCGGAGATCATTATAGTCTATGGGGTCCATGTGCTTTCCCTGCACACCACTTGCAGTTGCATTCGGTATTCCGTTCGCGAAGGGATTGAATACGAACGCTGATGTAAACGAGGCCTTACCAACCAGACCACATCATGACACAACGCAATCCCTGATATGCCACGTAAAGTGCGCCAGGGACAGTGCGAATACCTTTATTTTTTATCTTTAGTACCCACCATGGCTAATGCACGGGTTGCTCCAAATACTGGACAATCCCTTTAATAATAGAAAGACCCCTTTAACACTATCATTATGTGAGGAATAAAACTATGAGGTTCTATTATTATACCAGTAACGATAACCACACGCATATAGTAATAATATATACATAATTCTAATAATATATTATAATAATATATAAAAGATTATTCTCCCCCCTCCAATATCTGCATGGACTGAACCAGCACGGCACCATACCACGTGGTCGGAGCGATAGACCTGAGTTACCCATGCATCGAGGGGCGCTTGGGTCATACCATTTTACTACTGGGTTACACAATCTCTTTACGTGCCAGTGCACAGCGCCGTGTAACCTCTCCACTCCCCCACACTCTTGTGGTAATGCGTCACTTCCGGAGTGGAATCTTCGCGTTGCTACGGCGATTCGTGGAGAGGTAGAGGCGGACTCTTTCAAGGGGAAGTGACGGGACGTCGAAGCCCGTATTCTAGCGATCTAGCGATGGCGGAAGGTGGCAGGTCGTATATTGGTAAGTTTATTAGACGGGAGGTGGCCTGAGGTAACTCCTCCGGGTAGTGTTATCGGGCAGAGAACGGAGTGCGGGTCATGGAGTGTGTGGGCGCGGCTGTGGTATTTGGTTACATTAGGGCACACTTGGTGCTTGGCGCTGTACCCTGGCACATTGAACTCCAAGGGGCAGTATCTGCATTGGGGGTTCAGTGCTCTCCTCATGTTTGTGGGGGATTCCTCAGGGCACCAGATGGCTGTTTTGTTTTTTTTTTGTATTTTTTTGTTTTAATTTTAAAGGGATTGTCCAGAATCTGGAGCCACCTCTATAGTGACAAGTGTGGGTGTAAAGGGGAGAATAAGGCCTACACCCCTGTACCAGGCACTCCAGCACCCGCCCCCAGCCCCCTTTCTGTCACATTGTCGGCAGTAAGGATATCAGTTGGTGACCTCATCGGTCGCTGGTGACTGACATGAACGGATCTGTTAGCTGATGGACACAGGGATCCCGAAGGATCACATTAACTATAATGGGATCCATTGGGTATCGGTTATGGTGCACTCAAAAAGTCCCCCATGCATGGGGGACACCCGACTCATCCCATTCTAGTCACTGGGGATCTGTCGGAATCTGCGTTACCGTTATTTTAGCGGTCTACGTCTCTGACATTGATCTCTATGTAAATAGTTGTATAACAGATCTGCGACACGCATGTGCAAAACATGATGTGAATGTGGTCTTACGTCTTTTAGGCCAATAGAGTGAGGGTAATAGGATTTGTATATATCATGTATGTGTATATACATCTATATATACACTATATGTCGGGTATATAGCTGCTCTTACATCATAGAGCAATTATTAGTTCCTGCTTCTGATTAGTTACCTTGGGAATATATTATGGAGGCCTTGTATTGGCGCTGGGTGCACTGAACCTTTGTCACAGATACCTCGGTGGTCTGTAGGGACCTTGTTTGTCACAGAGCTGGATATATAATGCTAAAGAAGATTAAAACAGAGATATGGATTGATTTGATTTTTTTTCAGGGGACCAATTGTCGCCTTTTTTCTGTTTAATAGTATATAAAGTAGCACATGACAATGACACCCTGGTCTAGATGACCTGGTTCACAATTCTTCATTACGCTGCCTACTGGACTATACTGAACCTTCTGGTGCTACCATGGCAGCTACAGTGCCCAGTGGGAACGTGGTTTGTTGCATCTCTGGTATACAATAACATAAAATATTGTAGTTTATCCTGTTATTGGACTGCTAATCCCTATCCAAAATATGTAAAATCTTTTGTAAAATCTAGATTTCAGCTACATAATGGGTGTACTGAGGATATAAAGGGACACTCTTCTTCCATAGTCTCTTGAGGTTGGTTGTTTTATGTTTTTATTTTTTCACATTTAAGTTTATTAAAGGAATTGTGTCACCGGAATAGTCCATATTGAACTATATCACAATCAGCCAGGATGTAACGGGAATAAAACACTTTTCTGCTTCCCTCTGTAGCTGAAAGATTTTCTTTTTGTCTTAAAGAGGACCTTTCATCAGATTGGGCACAGGCAGTTCTATATACTGCTGGAAAGCTGACAGTGCACTGAATTCAGCGCACTATCGGCTTTCCCAATCTGTGCCCCAGGTAAAGCGCTATCGGTCCCGGTACCGTAGCGCTTTACAGTCAGAAGGGCGTTCCTGGCAGACTGTCAGGTACGTCCTTCTTCACAGCTTCTATCGTGCTGTACAGTGTGAGCGGGGAGGAACTCCCCCAACCCCCCCCTAACACCCCGCTGCTCACAGTACTTGTCCATAGATGAGTATTATCAGGAGGGGAGGGGGGTGTTCCTCCCCGCTCACACTGTGCAGCGCGATAGGTGCTGCTGTGGAGAAGGATGTACCTGACTGACTGTCAGAAACGCCTTTCTGACAATGAAGAGCTACGGTACCGACACCGATAGCACTTTACCCAGTGGCATAGATCGGGAAAGCCGACAGTGTGCTGAATTCAGTGCACTGTCAGCTTTCCAGCAGTATATAGAACTGCCTGTGCCCTGGACCATGAAAGGTCCTCTTTATGCAGATGAGCTGTTTGGTGCCATGAGGGCATCGCCTTGCTTTCCAGTGCCCAGACTCTCCATCCTTCCCATGATTGACTTGTATACTGCCCGACCCTGTCTCTTATAGAAGGCAGCTAGTTCTTCTGTGCAGTGAGAGCAAGTGTGATGTCGTCATTGCACCAAACGGCTCAATGGCCTATCAGGGAAAAAAGGTAATATTTGAGCAATGGTGGCACTATTTGAGAAGCAGAAAAATTCACCCCAGCTATCTGTGCTTATACTTCTTTTAAAGGGGTCCTTTCATGTCCTTGGGCACATGCGATTTTATATACCGCTAGAAAGCCAACAGTGCGCTGAATTCAGCATACTGTCGGCTTTCCTGTGATGTGCCCCGGGGCTGGAAATATTAGTGCCATTACCGATCTCTGCCCACTGTCAGAAGGCCATTCCTAACAGTCTAGCTGGGCCCTCCCTCCCTCCCTGACAGTACTCATGGGGGGTGGGGGCTAACCTACCATTGTGACTACTACCGAGCTGATATGTCCTTCTGTCAGCACAGTGTCAATCCAGCTTTGTACTGAACAGCTGAGTCCTGTCTTACAGGCTGGTTGCTGGTGATACACTACCAAACAGCTTTTTTTATAGTGGCATTATACAGTCTGCCAGGGTTTCAGCTCTTGGCACAGCTAGTTAAGAGCAAATAAGGAATATGGCTGCTTGGCAGAACTCTAATCGGATCTTTACCGCTATATTAAGAGGCTGTTCTCATAGCTGTACTGTCTTCTTTCTTAAAGGGATTATACCATTAAAATCACTTTTTTTTTTCTTGTTCACACGTAGGAATAGCCTTAAGAAAGGCTATTCTTCTCCTACCTTTAGATGTCTTATCCGGGCCGCTGTTTGGTATAAATCACGGTTTTCGTCGGTATGCAAATGAGTTCTCTTGCAGCACTGGGAGTGGTCCCCAGCGCTCAAACAGCACTGGGGGTGTCCCTAATGCTGCGAGAGAACTGTCTAGCGCCACCTCCATCTTCTTCAGGAACAGCCTCTTCACGCGTCGTCTTCTGGCGCTGGCTTCAAACTTCTAGGCCTCGGGCAGCCGACTGCGCATGCCTGCCGGCCACCAGAAAATGGCCGCTTACAATACTGTGTAAGTGGCCATTATCTTGTGGCCAGCGGGCATGCGCAGTTGGTTTTGCCCAAGGCCTACAAGTTTGACCACAAACGCCGGAAGTAGACGCGAAGAGAGCCTGTTCCTGAAGAAGGTGGAGGCGGCGCTGGAGAGTTCTCTCGCAGCATTAGGGACGCCCCAAGTGCTGTGAGTGAACTCAATTGCATACTGACAAAAACCGGGATTTATACCGAACAGCGGCGCAGAGAAGACATCTAAAGGTAGGAGAATAATAGCCTTTTTTAGGGCTTTTCCTTCGTGTTAGTCACAAAAAAAAATTGAGTTTTAATGATAGGATCCCTTTTAAGAGCTTGTCTAGGAATAGACAAAAATTTTAAACTAAACATTAGATTGTCAGGGTACCTGTCCTAATGCCTACTTGAATCTTCTTAGTAAGATGCAGGAGCTTTCCTTGCCTCTTGGGTTATAATTGTGGGGGGGAAAAGCCGGCCACTGATATTCTCTCTATAAAAGCTGATCTGGATGGGTTCCACAACTGCCAAAGGAGAGTAGACCAGCTTATCATTGTGGTTTCTGTTCTGATCCACCATCTTCTGGTACTAGTGCAGCCATGGTCACTACCTCAGAAATCCTGTCAGACCAATGAACAGCCTGAACAGAAACCACAGTGTAAGGCTGAGGCCCTACGTTGCGGCAATGCAGATTTTGCAGTGTTTTTTTGAGCCAAAGCCAAGAATGGGTATAAAAGCTATGTGAAATACCCAAGAAGCTCTTATACTTCTACCTTCTGTTCAGTCCACTCCTGGATCTGGCTCAAAAAACCTCAGCAAAATCTGCAACATAAGAAGCTGCATTTCGATAGCGTGGGGTCTCAACCTTAAGGGGTTTCCTGGCCCCAAATGGAGTGTTCGCAGTGTTACTCTATCCACAGAATAAGTCTTCAGTATGTCATCTGTGGGGGTCTGGTACATGGACCTTGCACAGATCAGCTGTTACAGCAGCCTCTGGGAGTTGGAAGCTGATAGTCAACGGTAATGGGAGCGCTGCAACAGCTGATCTGTGTGTGCTACGCGTGTCAAACCCCCACAGATTACATACTGGTCTATCCTATGGATATGTCATTAATATGAAGAATCTGTTTGATGCCGAGGAACTCCTTTAGGCTGAGGCCTCAGTGAAATTCTTTATTGCTTTTTTTTCCTCTGCAGACTTCTGCCCCTTTTATATCTATACAGAGAACACCAGCATTTCCGTAGGTACAATTCACATGCTGCGATTTTCAAAAACCTGAGCGTTTTAAAATCGTTGCTTTTCCACTGCAGTTTTTTTTTCTGCAATGTGTAGATGGGGTTAGTCAGAATCCCATCCGCTTTGCAGGTTCTGTAAATGCAGCGTTTTCACAACGTGAGGCTTTAGCTTTGGGTTGAGGCCCCGCACTGTGGAAACTCAGTTTTGTTTTTTTGCAAATTTTGCTGCATTTTTTTTTTGAGTCAAGAACGGTAACAAAAGAAATGGGAAATATAAAGGAAACTCTTCGCCCTTCTGCTCAATCCATTCCTGGCTTAGGTTCGAAAAACACAGCAAAATCTGCAACACCAAAAAAGAAATCTGCATTTTCGCATCCTAGGGCTTCAGCCTTAAGGATTTTAATAGCCATACGGGGAAAGCTTGCTGTGTGTGATTTCTCACTTTATAATGCGCGTTGAATGAAATGGTTTTGTCGGATATCAGACTGCGCCAGTGATAGTTTAATATTATGTATGAATGGAAATGGTGAAACTTGGCCTGACTAGTCTAGCTGCGCTTCATTTATGCCAGCGTGCCATTCCTCGTGTATATAAGCTGATACGCGTATTACAAGTTTCATTTAAACCTTTTACGTAAGGCATCCTACTTACCCAGGTAAAGCCTGGCCGCTGAGTCAGAGCCATTACACCTAAGGGCTAGTTCACACGTGGGCAAAGGGGAGGTTTTTGACAGCGGAATTCGCTTCAAAAACCTCTCCTTTAACATGGTGGTCTATGTAAACCACTAGCTTTTTTTTTCCTCCTAGCGTTTTCCGCCTGAAGAAGCGACATGACCTTTCTTCAGGCGGAAAACGCCTGAAGAATTGCATAGAAGTGAATGGGAGGCGAAAACCGCGCGGTAAAAAACCGCGCGGTTTTTTGCACAGAAAACCGCGCGTTTTTTTGCACAGAAAACCGTGCGGTTTTCGCCTGCAGTTTCTATAGCACATATAGGAAAAAAAACCCTAGCGAAAACCGCTAGCGAAAACCGCGTCAAAAACCTCGTCAAAAACCGCGTGGAATGCAAAAAAACAGCGTCAAAAAAACTCCCCGAGGTTTTTTACCTCGCACAAATAAGCTAGGCGGTTTTCACGTGTGAACTGACCCTAACTGGTTCGAGCTGCTCCGCACCGTGACGTCAGAGGCTTTATCGTAGTTATAGAGTCAGGCGATGACTGAGTCATAGGCACTTGTTTTATTATGCTTCTTCTGAAGAGAAGAGGTGTGTATGTGTGCGCATATATATATATATATATATATATATATATATATATATATATATATATATGTACATTGTACTTCTAGTATATCACAGTTCATGTAGTACTGAGCGAGTACTATCAAGTAAAAATACTGTAAATTAAAACTTCATTGGGTTGTGAAGAATGGATATACAGCAGAATTTCTATCTAGGTTTTCAAATGGAAAATCTGCCACATATTGCTGTATAGCTAAGTGGATGGGATTCCTACAAATGTTATCGGCACACTGCATAAGACGTTATGTACTTTAGGGCCCTTTGTACACAAATGATATTTCTGCCAGTTATAAACATGGACAGCACATGCAGTCATTGTAGTGAATGGATTCACACGGCTTGGAGACACTGATGCTGGGTTCCCACTAGCATGGGGATCTGACAGACTGAAACCTTGTCCACTTGAAAAGCCGTTACAGGGGGAAACCCACGGACCCCATAGACCAGTGATGGAACCTTTTTGAGACCGAGTGCCCAAACGGCAACCCAAAACCCGATAAATTATCGTGGCGTGCCAACACAGCAATTTAACCTTAAAACTCCATGGATGCGCAAATGCGGACCCACAAATTACAGTCGTGTAACTGGGGCTTGTACTGAAAGGTAAAGGTCTCTGCATTTGGTACTGTTGAACAGTTAATTTTCACTTTTTAGGGCTCGTTCACATCTGCGCCCGGTCTCCGTACTGCAGGTTTCCGCTTCCCGCATAAAACAGAGCAGGATACGGAAACCTGCAGGAGTCTTGAATGGGTGAGAAAGCTGTCCGGCCGTGAGCGGCGGTGAGCGTTTTATGCTCTCCACCACGAAACCGGGTTTTATAATCCGGACACAGAGTCGGACATGCAGTACTCTGTGTCCGGATTTAAAAAAAACGGTTTCGCGGCGGAGAGCATAAAACGCTCACCGCCGCTCACGGCTGGACCCGGTCTGTGGTTTCCGTCTTCTGGCATGCAGAAGACGGAAACCACAGAATGGAGACCTTGTACGCAGGTGTGAACATAGCGTCACATCGCTCAGGATCTGTATTATAGTGACCGTACAATGTTATTAAAGCCTGTACTAATATCATGTCTGCTATTAAACAGATCCTGTGTGATATAAATAGTGAGGGGACCCCACACAGCACAATCTGCCCCGCAGTGGCCCCCACACACGGTACAATCTGCCCCGCAGTGGCCCCCACACACGGTACAATCTGCCCCGCAGTGGCCCCCACACACGGTACAATCTGCCCCGCAGTGGCCCCCACACACGGTACAATCTGCCCCGCAGTGGCCCCCACACACGGTACAATCTGCCCCGCAGTGGCCCCCACACACGGTACAATCTGCCCCGCAGTGGCCCCCACACACGGTACAATCTGCCCCGCAGTGGCCCCCACACACGGTACAATCTGCCCCGCAGTGGCCCCCACACACGGTACAATCTGCCCCGCAGTGGCCCCCACACACGGTACAATCTGCCCCGCAGTGGCCCCCACACACGGTACAATCTGCCCCGCAGTGGCCCCCACACACGGTACAATCTGCCCCGCAGTGGCCCCCACACACGGTACAATCTGCCCCGCAGTGCCCCCCACACACGGTACAATCTGCCCCGCAGTGCCCCCCACACACGGTACAATCTGCCCCGCAGTGCCCCCCACACACGGTACAATCTGCCCCGCAGTGCCCCCCACACACGGTACAATCTGCCCCGCAGTGCCCCCCACACACGGTACAATCTGCCCCGCAGTGCCCCCCACACACGGTACAATCTGCCCCGCAGTGCCCCCCACACACGGTACAATCTGCCCCGCAGTGGCCCCCACACACGGTACAATCTGCCCCGCAGTGCCCCCCCCCAGGGGTGAACCTAGCCTTTTTGCCTCCTGAGGCGGACGACAGAAAGCCGCTCCCCCAATCTGGTGGAGCAGCACTGCTAATAGGTAAGCTAAAGCAGCGCTGCATCCACAGGGCCTCCCCAATCCACCACTCGCTTCCTGTGCCGAGATGGTGACACTAAGCCAGTCCTGGACTGGCTTAGGTCAGTAAAAATGACGCCAACCCCTCCAATAGTGCTATTACTCCCTCCCTTTTGGATTTCTTTTATTTATGTACCTAATAAAGGATATGTTTTAAGGAAAAGAGAAGACAATGTCGTCCTTGGGAGAATGATTGGTGAATGCCCACCCATTTCTACCTTTCCATAGTTTTTATATTAGAGTCTGCCAAGTTTCCTACGGTTTTATACCTTTCTCTCCACTGATTTTAGGCGCATTGACTAGTGCTCTGCCCTGTTCTGGCTGTAACAACGGTCACCACATAGATAGCAGAATTGCCTTGTAGTAATGTTTCTGCTCAGTGGGGATCAACAGCGACTAACAGCAAGTAAGTACATCATGTAAAAAATATTCAACAAAGATATAATATAATAAAGCAATAAAAGCATTTTGTCTGGTTGTACTTCTCCTTTTACAATATGACTGTACATGCAGACGTTGCTATGTATCAATGCCAATGTATTCTCTTCATATACTGCCCTTTGAGACCTTAGCTACTGAGCCGTGTACACTTTCTCTTATCAAGGTTTACCTTGTAAATACGAGTAAAAACAGCTGCTGTCTGGTTCTCTGTATGCCGCCAAAAGTGTGGGTGTAGTAATAAGAAATGTATGACAATATACCATCCCCCTCAGGATAGGCCTTCAATAGCAGCCTCTGCACCCTGTATATTGGGTAAGTGAAGAAGCGCAGCAGCTTCTTCATTGTCCATATTACCCCTAGCACTGCCATTACTGATAACCTATCCTTAAGTTGGCGATGGTCATCACAACTACAGAATGGGAAATCGACGGCTCCTTTCTCTTGGATAAACATATGCAGCTTGCTAGGATACTCCGATGCCATAGTAGTTACAATAACAGCTTGCACAGATCTATATTGTGTAATGTAAATGGTTAGGACTCCTGCAAACAACTCAGTGCACAGCAGTGACCTATCCAGGAGAGGGCCATGCATGTTCCATATTCACCGAGTCCTTAGGATATTAGGCTTTGACCTGTGGATATGCCATTAGTATCCGTGATGGATACAGAAATGCTTGTCTGTGTGTCTTCTCACATATAGTTTCCATGTCAGTTTAGGATCAGGGACAGGCAAGTACAGCTGGTGTGTAGCCATGTCCGGATCCCCCATATATCTGTATGAAATGCAGTATGTGATTTAGAGGTGATTGTTACTCACAATGGTAAGTTTACGGGAGTTGTGAAATGCCGGATTGGCACCGCAACACCAATGGAGTGCCATGTGCAAGCCTTTTCTCCTCTGGAGCGTTGGTAGTGTTACTGCGGCCAATGGACGTAGTCCAGTAAGTCAATATGGCTCTCGAATCAGAAAGAGTTGTGCAGTTACAGCCAGATTATAGCCGCCAGTCCTCAGATAATATTATTTACCTACTGCTTTGGGTTTTATTTTTGCTTTCAGTTGTGTAAAGATGATTCAATCAATTCCTCACAGTATTTAAAGTGGTGTTCCTTTACTTAAGGAAAAGTTAGCGCTATTAATGTTAGGATACCAATATTAGATGGGTCGGAGTGCTGGGAATAACAGCACTACTGTCCTGATATTGGTGACAGCTCCTGTATATTGTGTGGCTGATAATACATGTAGCGCCGTCCCACTTAGTCCGGTGTAGTGGGGCTGCAGTACTACACAGTCCCTTCAATATGTTCGCATGGGACTGAGCTGGGGTAGACCCCATTGACCTGTCCTAAGGCTAAGTCTTCAGTACTGAAGTCACAGAAAGCTCCTTGTACATTTTGTAGGACAGCTTAGACACTTTGTATATTTGGTTTTTTGTTTCGTTAGAGACGGATCTTTCATTTGTTTTTTTTTTCCCCACAGTACAGAGACAGTCTAACTTTCCCTGTCTTTTGGGTCTATGGTTAAGTTACACTTTGTTTAACCAAAATAGAGTCCATTCCGGATGACAGACGGATCTGTTGACTTAATTGCTTTGGTTTCTTTTAGCTTGTTTTGTTTCGCATGCAAACTTGTTTTACAAATTTTCCAAGCAGTCCGATGTAATATTTGCTTGTTTTGTAGCCCTGACAAAAAAAATAAATAAATAAATTTCAGACGATCTAACTTAAAAGATTTCCTTCTCTTAACACGTATCCCTTATTGCTAGAATATGGGGGTCAGTATCTGATCCTTAATAGAGATGAGCGAACACTGTTCGGATCAGCCGATCCGAACAGCACGCTCCCATAGAAATGAATGGAAGCACCTGTGACGCTGGCCGGCCACCGGCAAAGTCAGCGTCACAGGTGCTTCCATTCATTTCTATGGGAGCGTGCTGTTCGGATCAGCTGATCCTAACAGTGTTCGCTCATCTCTAATCCTTAACAGTCTGAAAGCTGGAACCTCCAATGTTCATGGCGTGCATGTGACAATGTCAGAGCACTATACTCAACTATCTGCAACATCCCTATCCTAGTGGATTGATCAGTGGTGACTACCAAAAGATTAACACAGAGGACTTGGGCACCCCACTTGTGATCCTTAGATCCACAGCAATTGGACACTTTTCCCCTAGGCCCGTGATGGCGAACCTATGGCATGGGTGCCAGAGGTGGCACTCAGAGCCCTCTCTTTAGGCACCCATCCATGGAACAGATTGAACTGTGTGGGGACCACCATGGAGCAAATTGTGTGAGGACCACTGTGCAGCAGGTTATACTGTGTGGGGACCACTGTGCAGCAGATTATACTGTGTGGGGACCACTGTGCAGCAGGTTATACTGTGTGGGGGCCACTGTGCAGCAGGTTATACTGTGTGGGGACCACTGTGCAGCAGATTATACTGTGTGGGGACCACTGTGCAGCAGATTATACTGTGTGGGGACCACTGTGCAGCAGGTTATACTGTGTGGGGACCACTGTGCAGCAGGTTATACTGTGTGGGGGCCACTGTGCAGCAGGTTATACTGTGTGGGGGCCACTGTGCAGCAGGTTATACTGTGTGGGGGCCACTGTGCAGCAGGTTATACTGTGGGGACCACTGTGCAGCAGATTGTACTGTGTGCGGGTCACTGTGCACTGATTGTACTGTGTGGAGGTCACTGTGAAGCAGATTGGACTGTGTGTGGGCCACTATGCAACAGATTATACTGTGTGTGGGCCACTGTGCAACAGATTATACTGTGTGGGGGCCACTGTGCAACAGATTATACTGTGTGTGGGCCACTATGCAACAGATTATACTGTGTGTGGGCCACTGTGCAAGAGATTATACTGTGTGTGGGCCACTGTGCAACAGATTATACTGTGTGGGGGCCACTGTGCAACAGATTATACTGTGTGTGGGCCACTATGCAACAGATTATACTGTGTGTGGGCCACTGTGCAACAGATTATACTGTGTGGGGGCCACTGTGCAACAGATTATACTGTGTGGGGGCCACTGTGCAACAGATTATACTGTGTGTGGGCCACTGTGCAACAGATTATACTGTGTGGGGGCCACTGTGCAACAGATTATATTGTGTGGGGGCCACTGTGCAGCAGGTTATACTGTGTGGGGGCCACTGTGCAGCAGGTTATACTGTGTGGGGGCCACTGTGCAGCAGGTTATACTGGTGTGGGGGCCACTGTGCAACAGATTATACTGTGTGGGGGCCACTGTGCAGCAGGTTATACTGTGTGGGGGCCACTGTGCAGCAGGTTATACTGTGTGGGGGCCACTGTGCAACAGATTATACTGTGTGGGGGCCACTGTGCAGCAGGTTATACTGTGTGGGGGCCACTGTGCAGCAGGTTATACTGTGTGGGGACCACTGTGCAGCAGGTTATACTGTGTGGGGGCCACTGTGCAGCAGGTTATACTGTGTGGGGGCCACTGTGCAGCAGGTTATACTGTGTGGCGGCCACTGTGCAGCAGGTTATACTGTGTGGGGGCCACTGTGCAGCAGGTTATACTGTGTGGGGGCCACTGTGCAGCAGGTTATACTGTGTGGGGGCCACTGTGCAGCAGGTTATACTGTGTGGGGGCCACTGTGCAGCAGGTTATACTGTGTGGGGGCCACTGTGCAGCAGGTTATACTGTGTGGGGGCCACTGTGCAGCAGGTTATACTGTGTGGGGGCCACTGTGCAGCAGGTTATACTGTGTGGGGGCCACTGTGCAGCAGGTTATACTGTGTGGGGGCCACTGTGCAGCAGGTTATACTGTGTGGGGGCCACTGTGCAGCAGGTTATACTGTGTGGGGGCCACTGTGCAGCAGGTTATACTGTGTGGGGGCCACTGTGCAGCAGGTTATACTGTGTGGGGGCCACTGTGCAGCAGGTTATACTGTGTGGGGGCCACTGTGCAGCAGGTTATACTGTGTGGGGGCCACTGTGCAGCAGAAAGCTCTATAAAGCCCCATTCCTATGACCATATTTTGCAGGTCTGTAAATGTCTGCAATTGTGGATCCGCACATTATTAAGGTTAAATTGCCGTGTTGGCACTTTATGATAAATTAGTGGGTTTTGGGTTGCAGTTTAGGCACTCGTTCTCTAAAAGGTTCGCCATCACTTCCCTAGGCTATGGACAAGTGTTTTTGGTGGGAAAACCTAAAGGGATCAGTCAATAGGACATATTTGCGTTACAGTTTGATAATACTGTGTGTATCCTGTGTCTTCACCTTACCAGAATCCAGGCTGCAATAATTCAGTTTTTAGCAATGAGCAATAATTTTATTTATAGTGAAAGTGTGTGCAAACAGGCTATAATGGGGTTCTCCTGCATAGATAAATCTAGTATATTGCCAGGGCTATCTCATTCAGTCATGTAACTATTGAATTAGAGAGTTATTCCAGTTTTAGCAGTTTGCTGGAAAGATGAGAATAACCACTACGACGTAGTTCTGCTGTTCCCGTTGCTCTCTTGTTTAGCTACACTGTTTCGTAACTATGAAAGCTATAGGAGTGGTGTAGCTCAGGGCAGCCATGCTGTTTTCATAGGTTCCCTTCACTTCCATGAGCGTTACAGTAACCGCATAGAGCAGCACTGCCTCACCTCTTCTGTAAATTCCACCTTAGGGGTCAGAATTTAGGAGCATTTATTTCCATCTCCATGCAGTAGTGATTTGTTGACAAGTGAATTGTACTTTAACTATAACGATTTAAACGGATTGCAAGGGACCCTTGTTTTTGTAATGGGGAAGGGGGGGGGGTCACAGTGGGACCACCAGCCATCAGACACATACTAGCAATCTCCTGGTAGAGTGTGTGACAACCTCTGCAAGATGTGCAGTACTTTGTCTATTGTTGTCCTATCTTGTGTTTTGTTTTGTTTTTTGTTTTTTTTACTCTACTTTAACCAAGTTTTTACTTCTCTAGATCATGATGACCGCTTTGGTGGAGGCCATTTCATGAAAAAGAGGAAAGGACGTGGCCCCTTCCGGGCCAAAATGTACAGCGAAGGTCCCCACAAATATCAGGGCCGCGGTGGTTACTTAGGAAATCCTCGTTCCAGATTGAATGATGATGATGGAGATATTGCTATGAGTGATGCACATGACGCCGGTCGCTCAAGATTGTAAGTAGGAAGAGAGTACCTGAGTTTGCCTGTGATGTGACATAAGACTTATTTGCTTTAAACTAGCCTTTGTGATCGGTGGCCGGATGATACTTATGTTGCCCAAGGTAACAAGAAGCAGTGACAGACATTTGTGCAGATGTTCCCATTGTATGAACAGAACATGCAGAAATCCTTGCTGCCAGAACAACAACCCTTTCCAGATGAAGAGTCTAGATTTTCAGTTCTGTCTCATGTGAATTCATCAATCCAAAGGGTATTGTTGTCACGGAGCCCGTGGCAAAAATCTGAAGCCGAGCCTCAGGTTACTGCCATGAGTCTTCTTTTAATGAGGCTTATCAGTATGTGGCCACCTGCCATGGTTTCGGCACTCTTTCCAGCCTGAAAATTGTTAGGGGAAGTTCACACAGGGTTTTTTGGTCAGGGTTTTGAGGCCATATCCACCTCAAAATCCTGACCAAAAAGACGGCTCCCATTGAAATCAATGGGAGCTGGTCAGGTGTTTTTTCCGGGAACTGGCTTGTTCCGGCTCCTGAAAAAAGAACGGACATGCTCATTCTTCAGGTGAATCCGCCTGAAGACACTCCCGACTAGGCCCATTCATTTGTGCCTAATCCAGAGCGGAGTGCGCGACTGCATGCCGGTACAGTTCATCGGCATCCAGTTGCAGGTACTCTTATTTTGGCCCAGAACCTGATGCGGCCTCCACCTCAGGTTCCGCACCAAAAAAACCCGTGTGAACTTACCCTTAGGGTAGAGTGCTTCAGCACACTGATGCTGGGTACTGCCTCCCTTTTAAATCAATAGGAGATAGATTTGAATAGTTTATTCATGCTGATTCCGGCACATCTGTGTCAAAAACCTAACCAGCCTTCTGAGTCCCCGGCCCTGACGCGCTGGCGCACCAATATTCCAGAGCTGACAGATGAGACGTTTCAGGATAATTTGGAATCTCCTCTTTACGTTTCACCCTCAGCTAATAATAAGTTGATCCAAATATTTATTTTACATCAATGTTAACTGACCCCGACCCGTCTGCATAAGATGGGCCGTTTACCTGGTCTGAATTGTCTCAGGTGTCCGCACCCCCGTGCGGATTTCTGGCACATGATATGGAGTTGTCCGACTGTACAAGCCTTTTGGAGTGGGTTGGTGGACCTTCTGGCAGACGTCCTGGATCGCCCTGTCCCTTTCTCCCCTGAAGTTTGTTTATTTGGCGTTCTGGAGGAAGAGATCTGGCAACATCACGTCCGGATATTTCTCCGGGAGTGTCTATTCTATGTCAGGATGGTTATTGCCTTACGGTGGATGGCCCCACTGTCTCAGTCAGTGTCTCAATGACGGAGACTGATCAATTCGATCCTCCCCTACCAAATTATATATAAAGGCAGGGGCTGCCCTCAGAAATTTACTAAAGTCTGGGGAGCGTGGTGTGCAATCCCGGCCACCCAATATTCTGCCCCCTTAATGCGTTCAGCTCTGGACGCCTATGCACCTTGAAGAGGGACGTCTGCTGGATGGATCCGTGGCCCCTTTTGGTGGTGTAATGCCTGTATGTTGATGCTGGTGTTACTTGTTTATTTTTTGCATCTTTCCCTGTTTTTTTAATGGGTTGGGCGGAGGAGGGTGGGCGATGTGGCGGATCTTTGTTTATCTGTGTATTTTTTTCTGTGTTTTATCTTTTTTGCTGTTCTGTACATGTACTTCCCTGATTGCACTGTTTGTTTTGTTACATCTCCTTCAATGAAACGAGTTTAAAAAAAAAAGAACCTAACCAGCCTTAGGTTATTAAAGTGTTCCCATCATTACAAAATCCCAGTTAACCCTTAGGTAACTGTAGCATTTGCAGTGTCATGTGGTGGCGCTGGAAGTTTTGTTTGTGAACTCTATTATTTGGGTATTTACCTACCCCTGTACTAATTCTGTAAATGCTGGATTTTTCTGTCACGTGGGCAGGTTTTTCTACTGTGACTGATTGTCCTCACGTTGCATAATGTCAAATGCACAGCAGTCTGAGCAGTGTGATGGGAGCAGTCTCTTGTGCTCCCACCCTTGTACACAGTAATATGGCTGTGACACGTGGCTCTCCCTGCTGCGGTACTGTCACAAATTGTATCTGAACCCTAAAGTAAGCTGAGGATGGATTTTCGGTGGCGACCAAGGCTTTTGATTATCTAAGCAGAAGTCTGGAGCAAGAATAAGGGTAAATGCATGGAAGGTGAAGTTAAAAGCCCTAAGAAATAAAGGTTCATGTACAGTATAGATCTCATTTTTGCCTTTCTTGCAGTTTTCTAGTAGACATTTCTTTCTCCCATAGTAATAAAGGCAGAGCTTGTAGCTAGTGAGTTGTTCATTAACCCAACCAAATCATTATGAAGAATGCTCCTCAAGACCTATGGTCAAGTATTGAATTCAGATATTCTTATTTCAACCTCCTGGTTGTGACCAATAAAGACTGTGGCCTCCACGGCTTGAGACTCCCTGCGGATTAGGTTCCAGTCACCAGGGCCTAAGCAGTGGAAAGCCACAACGGAATGGCGTTGCAGCTAGACTGCAGCCGGAAAATGAAGAGGACCCTTAGTCTCCTTTATTAGCCAAACGCCACAATTTTTGCAGGAAAAGTGCTTGGCAGGCGGTGGCTTCTCTGATGGCACTGCTATTATGACATTCTATAGCTTTTGCCAGCAAAAGGAAAAAATCTGAAAAATAAGATTAACCTATGTCTGTGTTGTATTTTTAATGGTTCCTCTCAATGTTAAACCTCCAGCAATCCTTACAGTCGTGGAGGGAGAAGAAGGGATGACAGACAAGCAAGAGACAGAGCAAATGCCTTTGGGAACACGTCTAGAGATGCTCCCGATCATCCTAAAAATGAACAAAGAGAAGGAAAAAATTGGTACAGGATCACAGTAAGTCAATCTTCATGTTATACTTTATAATTTGCAAAGATCAACAAAGCGAGGTAATACTGTATGTTAGGCCGGTTGCACATGACTGTGTGCTAACTGGCCGCCGTGAATGAACGGCACTGGGGACACGACTGTCATCCCCCTTTCAATGAACAGGAGCCGTGGAGGCCGCAAAATCGGACGGGAATAGGACTTGTTCCATATTTTGCAGCCCGGACTGTTTGCCCTCACGCAGGACTGTAATTCACGGTATTGTGTACGGGCCCATAGAAATGAATGAGTCAACGTACTATCCAAAAAAAAACCCAAAATGGATAGCTCACCGAACAAAAATACAGTCATCTGCAAGGAGTCTTATTGTAGAATTTTGCGATAACATGCATCCCCTGTAATAAGTTCTTTTTTTTTTTTTTTTTTTTATGTAGATTGTGGGTCCTACATTTTTTTTATTCCTATCAGTATGTCTTTGTAGAATGGGAGAAAATCCACACAAACACGGGGAGAACATACAAACTCCTTCCTGGCGGAATTCAAACCCAGGACTCCCTCGCTGCAAGGCTGCAGTGCTAACCACTGAGACACCGTGTTGCCTCCCTCCAAGTTCCTTTTCTGGTGGGGATTAAGCTCAACCCTCCCAGTCAGCCGCCCACTGAGGGCTAGGGAGTGAACCCGCCCTTAACTGTAAAAAAAAAAAAAATCCTGCTGGAATTTTAGTAGAAAGTCACATGCAGCTTGGCCAGAAAAGCCTGGCATATGACAAGATGCAGCCAAACCTCACTTTAGTACAAAAATAAACCCTGTGTTTTTTCTGTTGGTTAAAATTGAGAGTTAAAATATAGACACATCTGTATTGTGTAGTACTGCAATAACCTATAGTCATTTTTTTTTTCTTTTTTCAAAATCAGATTCCTCATGGCAAAAAATACGATAAGAGTTGGTTATTAGGCCTCTTACAAAGTGCCTGCATGCTGCCATTCACTCCAGTCGGGGTAAGTAGTCTCCTCTTGTTAGCGTTTATTTGGCAAGAAAACTTTCTCGTGTAAAAAATAAAAAAAATACAATTTTTTTTTTCTTGTAGTATTTTTGTGATCACTCTCGGGCTCACTTCTTTGTGGAAGATTCTGCAGTTGCAAAGGCTTTAAAACAGATCTCACGGACGATGACCGACAGGGAAAACTTCAAGGTATAAATGGCGCAATAGGGGAGAGATGAAGGAAAAGCGGATTATTTGTCAGAGGCATCTAATGAGGTTGCGACTTATTTTCCAGTGGAAACTTTTGTTTAATTGTCACGTGCAACTATTCCAGGTTTGCTTTTGAACCGGTTTTGATACGGCACCCTCAATGTCTAAAGGTGACAGTGCGCATTAATGTGTACTATGTGGGATTGAGAGAGAGAAAATTAGACTCTCCCCCCCCCCCCCCAAGCTGTCGTGTCGTCCTATAGAATTGCATTGGCGTGTGTATATTAGTTAGTTTACCAGGGAGCTCACGTTAGCGTTACATAAGGAGTTTGACAGACCCCATTGACCACAGGAATTTTACATCAACCGATTTCAGGGAATCGGAGACTCAAATGCAAATGTCACTGTAGCCTTAGATCCTGCGGTTCGTTCTCACATGTATTGACCATTGCTATGTTACAGACACACATATACCTAATAATTTATCAGATTGCTTTTTATTTCAGATTACTATTTTGACACGTTCGTGTCCTCCCCCAGCCGTTCCAAAGGATATGACAGAAGAAGAAATTGCACATCTTAAGGTATTTCAGATATTTAGTTTCGTCATTTGTTGGCTGAGCTTTCTTTTACTCCAAAATAGAAAGGCAGTGGAGATGTAACACTGGGTTCACAGTAGCGTTCAGCAGTCCGTTCTGTGGTTTCCGTCGGAAAGCTGTCAGACTGGGTCCGGCCGTGAGCGGCGGTGAGCGTTTTATGCTCTCCGCTGCGAATCTGTTTTTTTAAAATCGGACACGGAGTACTGCATGTCCGACTCTGTGTCCGGTTTAAAAAAAAACGGTTTCGCGGTGGAGAGCATAAAACGCTCACCGACGCTCACGGCCGGACATCTTTCAGACCCATTCAAATGAATGGATATGAAAGAGTCCTGCAGGTTTCCATCTCCTGCCTCTGTTTCATGCAGGAAACGGAAACCTGCAGAACGGAGACCGGGCGCAGATGTGAACGAGCTCTTAGACCTGATTTTGCCATAAACTTCTAACCTGGATTATTTGATCTCTTGCGCCGTAGAGCTGTATGCAGAAACGATATGATGGAGCACAACAAGCTCTAGATATGAAGGCCGTACGTGGAGATCCAGGTAAAAGTACAAGCCTGTTTATTAGACTTTATTTTCTTTTTATTCCACACATTACTTCAGTCTCCTTTTCTACTAATCTAGGCCTGGTTGAAAACAAGGTAGACATGATTCTGAACCGGAAGACTTGTATGGAAGCTATGCTGCAAATCATAGAAGAGAATGTACCGGAGGTGAGAACTTATTGCGTGATCATTGGGACCCCAACTCATGTCCACATGTATGAATGGAGCGGTAGTCGACCATGCACGTTGCCATTCCATTCATCTCTGATAGACAAATGTAGCCAAGTGCTGTCCTTAGCATCTGCAATCCCTTATAGATGATTGGAGCACACCCTCCATTTATTCTGGTGGACGTGGAACCATCAATTTTTTGATCGGTCAGGGGCCAAGCAGTCAGAACCTTACATCATATCCGGTCATTAACGCTTGGTTCCATGTTAATGAGGCTCATGTTTTACAAAACCTTTCAAAGGTGGATGTTCTATCAGGATCATCGTGTGAATTTGTTGCATGAAATGTGTTTTAGGTTGTTTTTTTTTTTGTTTTTTTTACAATTGATGACTGTGTAAATGTGTGCTCCAGTCCTGACTGATTTGCCTCTACATTTCAACAGCTTCTTTCCTTGGATCTCAGTAGCAACAAACTCTACAAACTTGACAATCTAGTAGACATTCATCTTAAAGCTCCTAATCTGAAGGTCCTCAACCTGTCTGACAATTTGGTGAGTTCCTTAATGTATTTTAAGACTTTTAAAAGCCGCATACACATAAGAGAGGGAGGCTTCACCTGACATCCTTCTATTTGTGTGAGTATGGTAGCCTCCCATTTCTTCCCTATCATATGTCGTAGAGGAAGGATCATGAATGATAAATCTTATTGTGTCCAATCCTTTTTTTCCACTGAGAGATAAGTAGTCAAGTAATAGCTGATCATTTGTCTGACGGCTGTTAAGGTTGTATGGGCACCATACACGATGCCCTTGTGCTACCCCAGTTGCAAAATAAGCCATGCACTAAAATGGGTGATGCAACCTTTAAGTGGAAGTTACAATACATTTAAAGCAACAGTCCAGCAGGTTTTTTTTTTTTTTTTTTTTAAATTTTCTGCGTCTGACAAACACCGCAGAGCTCATACATGTCAGCACCTTAGACTGTAAAGATGTTGACACCAAAGTTGCACAAACTGCCTCTGATAACAATGGGGAAGGTATTGGTGGCCTAGTGACCTGACTGCGAGAATCTGAAGTCACATGGTAGCTCTCACTAGTATCTGCAGGCAGAAGAGAGAGACACTTTTTTTTTATTTTTTATTTGCACAGCATCCCTTGCTTGGAAAAAAAGAGGTCACTCTGTGATCATGTGACTTAATGCCGGATATGGAAATGCTTCACTTGTCAAGAGTCTCCATTTTCTCTGCCAACATGACAAGTTCTCCAAAAACCAGAGCATCTAAATATGTGCTCTAGCAGTCAGATATGACTCCTTACCTTCTGCACCATGCTGTTTTACCAAACAACCGTTCATTCCCACATATAAAACTGTGTATACCCAGGATACTCTACTTTACAATGTCAAATATGTGTAGAAATAGCTGTTTGGCACACAGAAGGGAAGAATCACCGCTTGCCTTTTGATTTTAGACCGGTTTTTGGATTACTTTTGTAGATCCCCCTCCCCCCCCAAAACACCACAAGAGTGGAATCTAGATGTAACCCCATTTTGGAAACCATAACCCTCAGGGAGGTATAGCGAGCATTGTTACCCCCTGAGAGTTCTATTAAGTCATATCTAGGATTGTAAATGAATAGTACAGACTAATATAACAAGCTTACCATATACTCGAGTATAAGCCGACCCCCCCCCCCCCCCTAATTTTACCACAAAAAACTGGGAAAACAGGTGGGTACCGGCCCCGGGGGCTAAGTTTGAACTTGGAGGGCACCTCTGCTGTAACGCTTACAGCGGAGATGCCGAAGCTTATGCCTACAATCAGAGATCGCAGGCATAAGCTTCAGCATCTCTGACTAATGCAATGCATTACAATGCTAATGCATTGCAAAATACCGGCACTTCTATTTCAGGCTATGTAGCATAGCCTGCTATAGAAGCAATGTAATAACAAGCCGGGGAGCCTTCACAAGGCTCCCGGCTGTCATAGTAATGTGATGTCTGCCCCAGAGCTTACTCCGGGTGCCGGTGATCACAAAGAAAATGGCGGCGCCCATGCGCTGTTGGTAAAATGGCGCCTCTGACCGTGGCGCCGGAGGAGTTAATGCCTCCGATCGGTCTGGGGACTGATCGGTGACATTAGCGCCGGTTGTAAAGCAGTAGACACCCGGCGGCTATGGCGGTCGCCATAGTTACACACCCGGCATGCGCTGTACTATTACGGCGGATGTCTGGAAACTGTTAAAATAAATAAATGAATGGATTTCCTTTAGGCATTTGTTTAGAGCCACGTCATTTATTTTTTTTTTGTCTTTTCTGGACAGATGAAGTTCGAAAAGGAACTGGACAAGATAAAAGGCCTCAAACTGGAAATGCTGTGGTTAGAGGGGAATCCGATGTGCAAATCCTTCAAAGACCAAGCTGCATACATCAGGTCAGCCTGGCCCTTTACCCCAATTTCTCATTTTCTATTAAGTGATGACTAGTTTTGATTCGAATACCTCGCTCCATAGGAATGCATGTTAGCGGCCGGCCCTTAACCCCCTGGTGGTCGGCCGCTTCCATGCATTCCTATTCGCTCATCTCTAGTGATGACATGAAGCGTTGCACTGATGTCTCTGTTTATACATACAGGCAGTCTTATTAGATTTCTGATTCCATGTATTTGTGTTATCCATGGTACTGGGTTCTATGTATTTCCTATTCCAGTCGGTGAGCAAGTTTAGAAACAAGTCTCGCCATGAAACGATCCTTTAAATAGGGTCAGATTGATGTGCTCTTTACATTAAACATTTACCCCATGCCGAGCACGTCATTGTGGAGGAGATGAGTTGCTTCTTATTGAAAGCACTAACATTGTCGTCTTACTAAAGCTTATAAGGCCTCTTACAGCTTAATATGCGGAAGCTATTATCTGATAAGACTGCACCAGAGGGAGTCACATTTACTGACGGGTCTCCTTTACTTACACATGGCTCCCAGGGCTGTTGTATATTTGTTGTATTGGGGCTGTACACCCAATCGTAAATATAAAGGACCAATCAATTGTTTCTTGTATATTATTTGCAACCTTGTATATTATTCATGAGTAAGCAAACTCAGAACTGCCTATATATGGATTTTTCTAAACATTCTCTACTTTTCCAAAAACACCACCTACAGCACCCATATGCATCAGTCTTCTTTCTTCTTGTTTTCCGTTTTCTTGCTCATCCTTCTCTCTCATCCCTTTTGCAATACATATTCCATGAAACCTTTCATTCCTTGCCACATGGTACAGCCTTTGCCAGTGTGTATAGAGATCCTTGTCTGCCGCTCTCCATATCTTCTTTCCACTCCTTTTGCCGCTTGGGTCAGAGGACTCAGTTATCGCCTTTCCATCAGCTTGTTGCCCTAGTGTCAGTCATATCCATAAAGACCTTGCACCCTCCGCCCTCTTTTAATTTTTTGCGTTCACATAGTGGTTGTCTGGTCTATGACGGGTAAGTTTCCCCAGGCGGGAGCAACCTAAGGCAGACCTTGCAACAGCCACGAGAAGATGAAGACTGAAGGGGGCGGTTGAAATGTTAAGCATAAAGCGTGCCCATCTGTGTTAACCCTTATGTCTGGAACTTTCCCTGTCAGGACAGTGGGCTGTGTGCACTTAAGGAAGGAAAAATGCCTACAAATGAGCCTCTATTCCCAGGCAGTAGTGCTCCCATGCTGAGGAGTGGTAAACTTAAAGGGGTAACCCTGTCTGGAGCCTGGTTTTAAATGCGGAGTGATGAGTACTCAATGTGGAGGAGTCTGAGGTTGATGGGCGACAGATGCAGCTTATCGTTTTCCAATATTGGCATCGGCTGTACCCGTGGTTATCACAGCTCCCTTCTATTTACCATCTCTTGCCATACCTTTCCATATGCACATACATCATCTCCATTGTCATCTTCTTTTTTTTCTTTTTCAAACTTTTTCTCTTTCATCACATTTAGTTTAGATTTTCTCTACCAGTACTCCTTCAGATTCTCAAGTGTTTGCTTTGTCACTGTGAAATGGCACACTTGTGTCTTTGGTTGGTTGGCTTACTTTTAACCATAGCCAACAACTCGATGGTTAAATAAAATGTATATCCGCTGCCCTAGCCAGTGTATTAGCACAACATGGATGTCCTAGGTAGTTGTGTTTCCTCTGTGTGTACTCTATATGATAACCTGACCCCTCGCATTGTGGTCGTGGCTTAGCCTGGTGTCAGCCGGCCTTGTTAGTACTATCAGTATAGCAGGCTTTTTGTTGTAACTCAACAGTAAGTCATGCGAAACAGAAGCGTCACTTGTTTCCAATTTATAATCTGCTGCAAATCGAGTTGGTGACAATACCACATCGTTGATGGATAACAAACCTAGGAATTCAGATGTTCTCTGTAAATGTCCAGCTTTTTTTTTTTTTTTTTCATTTTCCCGGTGCTTCAGCAGAGGACAAGGACACGATTCCATATTCCCTTTGCAGAGACCAGTGCTTCAGCAGTACCCGCTATGGGTATTGTAGGGGCATGGCCATGGGTGAGTCTGGGCATACTGTTTGCCGGTACTAATATTCTCTGTGTTCATGTTTATTTGTCCGTCGACATGCGGATTTTGCCCTGGATGACAGTGCCATGCGGGAGAAGTTTCCCAAGTTGCTGAGACTGGTAAGATCAATGTGTTTTCTGTGTAGGCTTCTGAATAGTGATGGTTGGTGTTGTATGATTGGCATCTAATGGGGTAGAATTAACATCTTCTTCTTCTTCTTCTTCTTCCATTCTTGACTCTTCTACTTTGCAATTTTTATCCCCTTTATTCTATCCCCCTCTCCCCCTTCCTTCTGCTGCATTTATCTACTTTAATAGGATGGAATTGACCTTCCTCCACCAATAACATTTGATTTAGAAACGCCCACAACGCTGCCACCTTGCAGGGTAAGAGATATATATATTTTTATTTTTTTATTTCATTTTTTTTCCTCTATCCCAGATGAATTACTTTCTGATCAGTGACCAATAATGAATATTTGTCTTTTTTCAGGGCAGTTATTTAGCAAGTGAGGATATTAAAACTTTGATTTCAAGATTCCTAAAACAGTGAGTAGATCTATACCTTTTTTTTTTTCCCCGCATTTTCGTTCGTTTACTTTTTTACCATGAGATTAGAATGGGCTTGGCTTACAATGGACGCGTATAGGATAGGTGATAAATATCTGTTTATGGGGACTCTCGCTGCTCACTAGGATTGGGGTCCTGATGGTCAGGCAGCCAAGGAAATTGAAGGGGTATCAGCGTTTTCATAAGACAGGATATTCGAACGTGTTTGCATTTTGGCCTTCCTCTGGATGTAATGTTATTTACTTAACTTCCCATTTTCCTTTTGCTTCTTTAAAAAAAGAAAAGCATCAAGATTGTCCCTCAAGGACTTTGTTGATTTCGTGACCAGGGAATTCAGGGATATAGATTATTCCAGAGTGCTGCTGTGCGATCTAAGGAGACATCCGGTGTGGTAATGTGGTAGTCCTGGACGGCTCGCAATACCAATCGTTGTGTGAACAGCTTCTGTTTGACTAGATGTGGGATTGTAGGGCAACACCTCACACCATTGAGTGTCAAACAGACACTTATCAGTGCAGTGGATCTTGATTGGTCAGCACCACTGAATTTTTATTATCTATGTCTCAGCCACCTTAAAGGTGCTGTCTGGAATAATCATATTTCTAAACGAAGCTACTCGCGTCAGGATGTTTGTAGAGCAGGAGGAGCTGAGCGGATGAATGAATAGTTTTGTGGACAAGATTCAGTAGAACTTATTTAGCCATTGAAATGGCTTCTCTTTTTCTGCTGTGATGTCAGAGGCGGCCCTATCAGTGATTGACATCTACCTCTGTAGGCATAGTCACATCAATGTTGCCATGTCATTGGTTAGAAATGTAAGTGTCACCACCTATCACTTGTGCGAAAACAATGGGTGTGATTTATAAAACCGTTTGTCAGTGCTGCTTGGGGTATATTGGGAAGAATCACCGGGAACTCTGCCAAATTTGACACTCCTGTTGCATGTCATACCAATCTTTACCATCAGGGGCCATATCCTATATGGGAATTGAGGTTCTCCACCCAGGGGTGTGGGGGGAGAGACTGGAGCTGCAAAATCCTAGAGGGGGAGGTAGCGAGGATCTTTGGGTATGGTCTCCCCAACAGACTAAAGGAACAATTACATTTTTGGTTATTTAGCCATGCACTCTCGTTCTCGTGTCTCTGGTTCTCTATTGGGGAGAGTTATGAGTCTGGTGATTTTATGATCAGGTATATTATGTTTATCCACCCCAGTTACCAAGTTTCTTTTTGGACATTTGCAGCATTATATGACACCATAGTTGTGTTTTATAGCTGTTTTAGTTAGTGGTTGTGTGTTTCTGTCCATTACTTGTCTTAGTCTCCTCCTTCTTATATTCAATACTTGTGTGCGATGGGAAAGCTTAGGGCTCGTTCACGCGGGCACTAAGGGGGCGGATTATGGCGTGTAATCCACGTCATAATCCGCCCCTTCACAATGGTTGTCTATGGAGACCGCCAGGCTACTTTTTTCCATGAGCGGCAAAAAAGAAGAGGGCTGCCCTTTCTTCAGGCAGCTTCTGTGGCTCGCTGAGCCACGGCGTCCGCCTGGCGGCAGCAACCTCCGGGGTCGGCCCATTCATTTGAGCCTGCTCCGGAGGGGGAAGCTGTGACTGTCGGAAGCTGCAACAGTCATGGCAGGCAGGTTTTGACCAGAGAGTGACGCGGCTCCTTGCGTAACTCTAGGTGCTAAAATCCTCGCTTCCAGTCCCCGTGTGAACTTAGCCTTATAGTGTCACTTGCATCTTAACTGTATATGTTTTAACATTGCTAGATTGGTAACTTATTTGACGCTCTACATTCACATATTGATTACCTATCATGTGGATTCATAATAAATGTCCATTCTGATATATCCCCTTTATACTTTGTAACATCCTGAATTGGAGACCTGTAGGCATGTGCACTTTGAGTATAGGGATTGTTTGCTCTTTTCTGTCCTTACAGTCTTGGCATCACCTGGACTTTTGTTGTGTTTACACATATATATATATATATATATATATATATATATATATATATATATATATATATAGTAAAGCAGGAAAGGTCAGTGCAGTGTTTGGGGGATTTAGGCAGAAGAAAGGAAGTCTATAGACTCCAACACACAATGAAAAGATGAATCCAGTTTTTCGGTCCCGCATCTGTGCCTTACCCACGATTCTCTCCCTCTTCCCTTGTGTATGACAGGTGTCTCATCCCCCCCCCCCCTTATTGTTCTTAGTACGTGGGTCTCGTCTTGTCTATCCCCTTCTCTTCTTTCTTCTTGCTGTCTTTCTCTTTGAGTTTGTGAGTTATGTTGTCTCTACGGAGTCTGTGCTTTAGCTGATGGGGTTTCTTCCCCTAACCTTTGTCTTATACTGCGGCCTTGCGTGGCCATCTCGTTTCTCTTTGGGATATGTTTTCCCCTCATCGTTTCTTTGGTTTCTCTTTGTGTTTGATATTTCTTGTTTCTAAAATCCATAATAAAAAATGATTACACCTAATTCAGTTTTTCGGACCATGAGCAATCTGTAATCTTGCGTGGCCTGTGCTTTAACTCCTGTAGATATTACGCATGCTATGACAGCGAAGATCGCCAAGCCCTCCTTAATGTATACCACGATGAAGCTACCTGCTCACTCAGCATTGCTGGACAGACTCCCTCCAGGTAGGTGATTCTCCTTTTATTGCATTTCTCTAGCAGAAGTTTAGTTTGTCTTTCCGCTAATGGTACTTGTCTTTTAGTAGGAGCAATTTTGGAGAATACTTCAATGTTAGCAGAAATATTAAACGATTACGTGATACAGGTAAGGATAGTGTGTTCTACTTTTGTGTGACTATATTCTGGAACTAAAATACCAAATGAAGGAAAAGCAAAGTTGTTAACCTCCATGTGTATTATTATTATTATTTTTATTTTTTTTAGGACTCCGCTTTAAACTACTGAAGCACAAGCGCCTTAATGTTGTCAGCTTCCTAAATGAGCTCCCTAATACACAGCATGATCTGAATTCCTTTGTTGTAGACATCACTGCTCAGTCGGTAAGTACAATTTTTATTGCCTTGAGGTTTTTTTTTTATGAATGTTATTTCCAATATAAATACCTGTCCTCATCCTTGTTAGGGAGGTTTTATACACGCTGGGGGAAATGTATACAGCCAGTTGTGGCAAATCTTTAACATGTGGCTCTTTCCTTTTGCCAAAGATTAAAGGGATCGTTCCATCCTTTTAAATGTACTGTGTATTGACAGTGGTCAGACTCCCACTGCGTGTGCACTGCTGCTCCATTCATCTGTATTCACTGCTGCTGAGAACTGAGTGCCTACCTGTCCTTTTGGCAATGTTGTAGAGATGACCGGAGCTGCAGTTTGCATGGAAGGGAGACACAGGACCCTTGTTCTAGTGATTGTAAGGCTAAGTGCACATGGGGTTTTTTGGATCGGAACCTGAGGCGGGTCCCCGCGGCTGAAAGCAGGTGCACTGCACCGGCTTTCAGCTTCGCACTCCACTCCGGATTAGGCTCAATGAATGGGCGTAGTTCGGAGGAGGAAGTGTCTTCAGGCCGAATCGCGGGGCCTGAAGAGTGAGCATGTCGCTTCTTTTTTCCGGGAACCGAAAGAAACGGCTCCGAAGCAGCTCCCATTGATTTCAAAGGGAGCCGTCTTTTTGTTCAGGGTTTTGAAACGTTTCCGGCCTCAAAACCCTGACCAAAAAACCCTATGTGAACTCATCCTAAGGGTCCCAGCAGTTGGAGCCTACCAAGCAGACACCCATCTCCTGTTGCTGTGGATAGGTTACAATCCCGTTCTGTTCTAACAACTTGTTCATATTTCTACAGGGTTACGTCATTCCTGCTATAGCTCACTAATGGATTTTTTCCCCCCTCTTTACAGAACACGCTACTATGTTTTACAGTGAATGGAGTGTTTAAGGGTGAGTATCTTCTGTTTGAGTTGGTAGCCTTTCTGTCTCCATTGCGCACAGTATAAGAGTGGACATGTTCTGTGCTGTAAATTTACCACCTAACCGAAAAGTTGTATTTTGACATTCAGGCTGTTTGTACTGTCCAAAAAATAAGGAGCTCATTCCAACGTTAAAGGGGTTGTCCCACGTCGCATACTCTCCACTCTTCGCTGCAGTAAATTCTTCTGTCTTCCGGCTTTGTTGCGTCATTGGTGGGCGGGGTTACATATGCAAAGTCAGCGGCGAGAAGTCATCGCTTCTATGCCGCTGGCCCTGCGTGTGCGCTGCCGATGCACTAGGCATCGGACGTACAGCCTTCATAATGTAATACAGACCCCGCATCCGCGGTAATAGAGAGGTGGATGCCGGGGAGTGTAGACGCCGGCACAGGTGAAGCCAGCAGCAGCAGGAGTGATGCTGCCATTCCGCTCCTCCGCCCACTCCAGAATTTTTTGTTTGTTTTTTTGCCACTCCCCCCCCCAAAGATATAATTTTAATGAAACGTAAATCAAAGCTGATAGCTGTAATTCCTTTTATTAAATACCCTACAAACATATATGTGCTGATCTCTCATTTTCTTACTACTTTAGTTGAGGCGCAATATAGTGATCCTGTTCGCGCTTTCACACGGGTGTTCATCGCTGTGCCTGGCACTGATGGAGGGTAAGTCAGAATTGCCTTAACCGATACTTTTTAAAGGGGTCTTCTGGCCTGTAGTGCATTTCCTCAGGATAGGTCTCCAGTATCAGATTGCTGGAGGTCCAACACCTGGATTTATTATAATACCTATACCAATTTTCTGGGCTTTAAGATGTAGCTAAGTTTAGATAATAGAAAATAATAATAAGAAAAAAAAATTCAGACTTCCCTGGTGGTTGTAGTAGGTAATGTGTCAAACTTTAGTAGTTTTGCAGAAAGCATGGGTAGATTGCAAATATGTTCTTTCAAGTCGCTGAACATTACATGCACATCATGTTTCGTTTCTCTTCCTACTCTACACTGATAATACAGATCAATGCTGAGCAGGGACAGAGAGGACTGTGAGGCTATAAATTGCTGCAGAGTTCTCCTTATGATTGAGTACTCTGACCATATTGAAATGGTCAAGGGATTTAAGAGCAAATGAGTTCTCCTTACCCAAGGATATAAGACACAGAGGGAGATTTATTATTTCCCTGCACAAGAAACCCCACAATTTGCAATGTGTTTTAAATGCTATTGGTGCAAAAATTTTGAACCAAAGGTTTTTTTGCTCCGCCCTCACCAATTACCAGAAAGTCTTCGGTGGTCTGATATAATGCCACAAATCTGTTTGTACCCCTCAGGCTCCTCTTAGTGAATGACGAACAGGTGATAAGGAACGCTACCACAGAGGAGATTCGGAAAGCATTTGCCACACCGGCACCTACTCCTTCCAGCAGCCCAGTATCTGTCGTTGCACCAGTGCCTCAAGATATGCTGCAAGCATTCTCACTATACTCTGGAATGAATGCTGAATGGTCTCAGAAGTAAGATACAGAGTTAGATTTATTTTTTTGTTCGCATTTATTTTTTTGCATTTGTGATACTCGGGAATAGATTTCCATAAAACTTATTTTCAAATCCAGTTACTCACTTTGCCGCGTTCAGATAATGGGTTGCGTATCTGTAGGAAAACTGAATATTGTGTGCTAAGAATAGGCTTGAATAGATTGACTCCTGCCAGAGAATAGCAGGAAAACCTTTCCCATACTTTTCATCCATTATTTCCTTGGCACAAAATATCCAGTTTCTTCAGCCAGCTATGACATTGGTAATAGTTGTCACTTTCTAACCGTAAATCTTCCCTCTGCAGATGTTTGCAGGACAACGGCTGGGACTTTGAACAGGCAGCGCGAATTTTTATGAAGCTAAAGGTAAGGACAGATTTGAGAGCGATTCCATTTCTTTTATTTTGTTCAGGTATATAGACGGACAGCCCTATACAGATGTTTTTGTGACCTTGTCTGCCGTCATACTTGCATTCACTAAGTTTCCAATAAAATAGACTGGAGGAAAAAACTATTTAAGGCCGGGGCCGTACGGGAAGTAAGCGCGACAATTTGCTCTCCGCTGCGGAATAAATCGCGGTGTTTTACAGTGCAAGCAAAGGGGATGGGATTCATGCAAATCCCATGCCCACTTTGCGGAAAAAATCGCAGCGCGGACATGCTGCGATTTCCAAAGCCGTTGTGGCTTTGCAACTCACAGCATGTCATTTATATCTATGGAAACGCCGGCGGCTTTCCCGTAGATATAATGTTAAGAGAAAGTCTGCAGAGGAAAACTCTGAACGTTCTCTTAAAAGTGCTGCGGAAAGAACCGCAGTGCATTCACGCCGTGGTTCTTTCCTGCAGCGCCTTAGCCAAAGCCTCACAAACGCTCCTTCCTGGTGACTGGCTGACTTCTGAAACCTAAGGATCTTTTCTTTATAGTGTTTTTAAAAGGGGATATTCTCATCTCTTGGCCATATACTTTTGATTGGCGGGTGACTCTGCTTTGGGAACCTTGCTGATCTCTACAAAAATTGTCCGTGTGATGTTACTTATGTACCATGGTGCCCAGCCATTGTTGTGCTAATCCTGCACAACACCTTTAAAGAGGACCTTTCATGTCCTCCTAAAAGTGCGATTTTAGATACCATTGGAAAGCCTTCTGTCAGAAGGGCGTTACTTATAACTCAGCACATTGCTGGGCTGTGGGGAACGCCCTCCCCCGAAGGTATTCTAACATAGCCTTGTTCTGTGAGAGAGGGCATTCCTTGCAACCCAGCGATGACTCTGCACTATGAGGAACCCCCTTCTGACATTGAGGAGATATCAGTACCGAAACTAAAGGCACCTACATGTCCAGCACGGGGGTACATAGTGTGCGCTGCTCTCTAGCGGTATACAAAACCGCACTTTCATGAGGACATTAAAGGTCCTCTTTAATGGCGCTGTATTACATACATTGGGATACACAAAGTGAGCATTAGTTACTTGTTGAATTGCCTGCAGCTCAAGACCCATTTTTTGCTTTGTTCTCCTGTTACCTGAGCTTGTTCCCCCATCCCTCGCCTTCACCACGTTTTTACATCTATAATGTTTTATTTTTTTTTTCCTTTTATAGGCAGAGGGTAAAATCCCAGAAGTTGCTTTCATCAACTGACAGTTCACTTTAATCGTTCCTTTACGCTGATGCATTTTTAAAATTGTTAAAATAAAACTTTGTTTCTGCCATATACGCCGGTATTTGTGGCTAGAAGGACCTCAGCAAGTGATTGATCCCCACCTCCATGGACTCCATGCCTGTTTTACCGTTGCAGCCCATTTTACAATGGCACCACATCCAACTACAGGACAGTCTACATGTGTACATATATTTTGAAAGACAAATGGCTGACTAATGTGACTCCTAATACTATCTAGCAGATGAAGAATCGAAGCGCTCATAATTTTCCAAGGCCCTTAGAAGTTTCTGCAAAAATGTTTTGCTGCGGTGGCTTTTTTTTTTTTTTTTTTTTTTTCCCCCCCCTCTCCTCCTACCAGTAGATTCATGTTTTCAGGGAATATTTTGATCCAAAAAAGTTTGCAGACTGGTGGATTAGCTTGCTGCACTGATGCCAAAATGGAGCATGTGACTTTTACCTTATAAAAAGAACAAGTCCTTTAAATTTGAGAGACAAGTGGCAATTGGATAGGGGTTGTCTGAGACCTAGGTGTAATGGATATTGATGACCTATCCAGCATGGGATCATTGGGGGTCCAACACCCGAACCCTGCACAGATCAGCCGATTCAGCTATATACAAGGCATATGGGCAGGACCAGCTATGCTCCTATTCAATTCCCCAGCACTACTGCTGTATACAGCTCTGTACATTGTAGTTTTGGCACTGGGAGACCGAATCTGTGCTCATATTCAATGGTAGCTTAATCAGCTGATCGGTATGGGGTCCGATAGTTGGACAGTATTTCCTGGGTGGGAACATTAGGGACCTATTAAACGTGACTCCTTAGGGTGGGTTCAAACCTATGCCCGTCTCCGCTGTGTGGGTTTCCATCTTCTGCTGTCAGGAGACGGACACCCGGCAGACAGTGTCCGCCCATGAGCGTTTTGTGGTCTCTGCAGCAAAAAAACAGTTTCGCCGCAGAGAGGCAGAAGACGCTCACGGGCAGACACTTTGCAAACCCATTCAAATGAATGAGTTTGAAAAGTTACTTGTGGTTTCCGTCTCCTGTCCATTTTCTTGGGCAGAAGACAGAAACCTGAAAGAGGTGTGAGCCCGCCCTCAGCAAAAACTAGTCCAAAGGCAAGAGGGAGAAGCAACCCATAGCAACTCATGTGAGCTGTATTCTTATTTGTGACTATGGGTATTAATCTCTGCTAGTTCCCCGCCACTTGTCTCTTCTCTAATACTAGTCTGATCCCAGGCCTAACCAGGCTGATCCTTCCTTCTCGTGTGGTAACCTTAGCAGTGCTGTACAGTGTTCTGACTACAGAAGGAGAATTTTCCAATCTCTTTATATTACAATAAATCTGTTTATTTATATCTGCAAGTGACACTTAAAAAAACAAAATGCATTTGCCTCTGAATGCTCAGCCCGATGCTTTACATGCCGTTTGCAAGATTTGCGTCTGTACTCTTGATACTTGATATTTGTTCATCCGATAGTGTTTATAGCCTAAGTTGTTTTTTTTTATTGTAGCTAGTTTTTATTGGCTTGTATTTTTATTTTCTTTTTGTTTCTTTTGTTTTTATGACCTCTAGTGCAGTGAAAGGGTTAAAGCAGAGGGCTCGCAGAATCTCATGTCTTTAATGGGAATGTGACAAGTTTTTGACAAGAAGGGGGATTGATGGGAAGTATTTTGAGTGAATGGTATGCATGCGGGTTGGGGAGGGGGGTTATGGGGTCAGTATTCTGGAAGGGTTGGGGAGGGGTAGTTGTATGTATGGGCAAACTTCTAAGTTTTATGTGCTATAGAAGTGTCTGTGTTTGAAATATTTTTTACACTTCTATTTTCCCCCTTCTCTCAAAGGATTTAGGATATTTGTCCGTCACTGGGTTTCCATGTATCTTTTATAATTAGGATCTAATTATTGATCTGCACGTTTTGACCCTTAGCACATAGGTTGTATATGGACATAGTGAATGAAACTCTCCCCCCAAAAATGGGGCCTAAATTTTGTTTTTATTTGGGCCAGGGTCCCAGTCATTTTTGGCGATTATGTTTCTTGACCTGGACCATATTCATTACATGGAAACCCAGTTTATGGCTAAGGCCCCACATCGCAAAATGAGGCACAAAGACATTGTATTTTCTGTAGCATCCATAGGGAAATTGCACAACTAAAGTGATCATGTTGCGATTTCCAGAAACACAGCCCCATCCCCCTCGCAGCATGGGGATAAGATGAAATGAAATCTTTCACGTCACAGGTACTGAAAAATAGCATTTTTTGACCACTGTATCACCAGCAGCCAAAAATGCTACGTTTCAAGATTGTGGGGCTTTAGCCTAAGGGTGTGTTCACATATATCCAGAAGGCCATTGCCTAATTTTATATATATATATATATATATATATATATATATATATATATATATATATATATATATATAATTAGCGCTAGTGGACGGGTGCCAGGGCATTCGGCATCCACGCCTGTCATGCGTGGCTCCGCATCCCTGGACGTATGTGACCTCACCGAAACTGTGATTTCTAGGGATGTTAGCATTATAAGCTATGTCTGTATGAATCTGAGCATTTGATATGCAGTTTCTCTGGTCTCATGTTCTTTGAACTCTCCGGTTATGTGTCGTGGGTGGTGGGGGAGGGGGGGGGGTTCAAAACGATCTTGTATGCTTGGGGTGGCTGGTATGATTGGACAGCGAATAGTAGGGTTTGGGTTAAACACTTCCTGTAGGGCGAGGTGTGTGCAGGTATGAATGAGTAGTAGGACAGAAAATGGGGAACCTGTATGTGGGAGCAAGGGGGGGGGGGGGTGTTTTATTGCTGAGGGGAGGTGTGGGCATGATTTTGGGGGGGGGGGGGGTTGGGTTGTTTTGTTTTTTTTCTGCGAGGTGTGTGTTTGGTGTTGCTGTATGTGAGGAGAGTGAGTTTAATCCCTCCGTTGCCTAGGACTTTCTAGACAGGGAAGGGATTAACAATTAATCTGTATTAAAGGGGTAGTAAGGGATTACAAAAACATGGCTGCTGTCTTCCAGAGATTGTCACACCAGTCCAAACCGTGTCTGTTCCTACTACTTGGCTCCCTGTAGACTGGTGTTGCACTCTCTTGGTTACGAGAAGCCGCCATGTATTTCTAATCCTTCGAGTATATTCCTGCTTAGTTTCTGTGGGACAGCGCATGTCATCCGATGAATTGGAGACTGCAGAAAGATTTGGTGTAAACATTCCAGTGAAAGATGGCATTTCTTTTGTATAGTTTGTGTTGTGGCATTACCTGTCTTGCATTATAATACCATGTGTTATGTATGGAGGGTATACTGCTCCACCTGTAGGAGAGCCGATCTCTTACTTCTCCATGTTTGGGGTGTGCAATGTATACCTTTCATACAAAGACTATGCAGCAGACAGATATACAAACAAATCAGCGTTGCTGCCAATAGCAATTGGTCAATTTGGGTTGTATTTTTTTTTCTATTGTAGTTTAACAATGTAAGCTGAAGGTTTTTTGTTTTTTTTGTGTGCACAAGACCGTCTTATTAATCTTTTCAGGCCACTACTACATTGTATATTGATCTCACTACTGGAAATGTTCAATATCTCACTACAAACTACAGAATCCGCCTTCGCCAAACCTGTCCCACTATAACAATTCTGCTGATTTGTATTTCGATGTTGCCTAGGTCACTGTGAAAAGTTTCAATAAATTATTTTTTTTTGTTCTTTTCTTTGGTAAAAATTGTGAATATTATTTATTTATAGATTTTTTTTTTTTTTCTTTTTTTTTTTTAAAAGTGTGAGTAGCTCAATAATTTTGTTTCTGACCAGGAATGACCTATAGAAGATGTACGGTAGTATAATGATTGAGAGGCTGAAGGGGCTATGACAGTTTTTAGGCTAGGGCTACACTGGAACTCTGTGTCGCTCTGTGACTCCTTCATTCATGTTGATGAATAGAGTTGCGTTGCGAGTCCATAGGTGTTGCGACTGCAGAAGTTAAATATTTATCAACTTTTTTTCCCAACAGTCACAGCACCCAAGTGGTCGCAAATTGAATTCATTCACTAATACAAGTGAATGAGTGACGGGGCAATGCAGCAATATTTGGTTGCCCGATAGAAGTCTAGGCCAGTGATGGTGAGCCTTTTAGAGACCGATTGTCCAACCTGCAACCCAAAACCCACTAATTTATCACAGTGTCAACACGGCAATTTAACCTGAATAATGTGCGGATCCACAATTACAGACCTGCAAAATATGGTCATACAAATGGGGCTTTATAGAGCTTTCTGCTTCACAGTGGTCCCCACACAGTAAAATTTGCTCCACTGTGGCCCACACACAGTATAATCTGTTCCACGGATGGGTGCCCAAAGAGAGGGCTCTGAGTGCCACCTCTGGTACTTGTGCCATAGGTTCACCATCACTGGTCTAGGCCAATGTCTCTCTGTTGCCCTTGCTTTAAACTTATCACCACTACCAATCCCGCGGACAAGGATGCTGTATCCCCCTCCACCCCAGTATAAATGGAGAAGCCATTGAGCATGCTCAGTGCTGCTGCATTCAGCTCTCTGTAACAATTAAAGATGTCGGAAATGGGAGGCAGTGTGTATGCTCATTGTCCCTCTTCTCTTGATAAGTGAAGGTCCTATCAGTCTGACCCAGATATCCTGATAGGAATGGGAATAGGAGACAACAGTCATATTTTTCTAACCCTATGCACATCCTTTGTGTTCGAGGATTTATCTTTCTAATTAAAAAGGTATAATTTTTTTTGTGAAAACCTATTGCTGCAAAAATAATTCATGACCATTTGCCATCCACACCACTTTAGTGTGGATGGGGCTTTATTGAAGGGGTTTGAGGCCTTTTTCTATAAAGTTTCCTTATTAGATTGCAGTATAAATTAAGTAGCTTCCCACTGTTCCTGAGCACTAAGTGCAGGTAGTTTTGATGCCTGATGTGCTATTTAGGTTATGTAGTGGAGCAGCCGCTTCTGTTACGTGATGTAAAGAGATGGACCTTTCATGTCCTTCCTTCTGTGTGGCTTTATATACCGCTAGAAAGCCAACAGTGCCCCGGGGCACATAATGGGAATTCAGTGCACTGTTGGCTTTCTAGCTGTATATAAAACTGCACGTGCAGGAAGACATGGAAGGTCCTCTTTAAGTCTTATTTCTTTTTAAAGAGGACCTTCCACCACTTTCAATTATTTGCATCTGTTAATAGGCACCACTCCACTGATTTCAGCACATTTTTAATATTTTCTCTCCAGCCCCCATCATTCCAAAGCAATTGGTGCTATTTGTTTTGGTGCCTGATGTGCTGTTATGGTCTGTACTAGAAAATGGACTGTGTCAGGCAGGAGCAGGAAAGGAGGCGTGATTCAGAGCGCCAATCAGAGACCGCCAGTGTCCGAGCTCAGAATCACACCCCTTGTCTGCTCCTGCATGACTCCGCCTTCCTGACAGTCCAGAGCTAAATATTATATGAGGCACCAAAACAGCAGAGATTGCTCAAGAACAAGGGGGGCTAGAGAAAAAAATTCTTACCGCATTGGAATTGGTGCCTATTAAATGATGCGAGGTGGTGAGATGTCCCCTTTCTCAAATGCCCTCCATGACGGCACCATAGGAGTTGTATCTCCACCCACTATTAGGGACAGGAAAAGCACACAAGAGGTTAAATACCCCCTCCCTCTTCAGTGTTTTTTTCCTGTCCCTATTAGTGGGCAGACAAGAGGTTCTTCCATACTTACCAGGCAGAGTAGGGTCCAGTGTGAATGTCCCTGCAGGTCTGCCCTGTTTCTCTCTGGAGTCTCGGCTGGCTCCCTCTCTTCCTGCCCCCGCCTGAGAACAGTGGAGATAAGTATGTGGGCCTCCGTCCTTCTGTTGAGGCTCCCTGGCCCGTAGAGTCCACCTGCCTGCGCTGCAGCCGCCTCAGCATCCTGCGTTCCACGATGGAACAAATACCAGTATTGTCAATTCCGGAAGGAAGCTAATGGAGGGAAACTTTAAAAAATTTAGTGTCCTAAGAAGTGCAGGTAGACCAAAGGCATCCCTATCCATGGAATGGTGTACGCTGGTCATTGGTGGCTAGTTAGAAGATTCCCAAAGAGGCTGTCGTCTCAGGTAGGACCATCTGTGTGTGTGTGTTATGATGCCTGGAGATGAGTCCTTTAGAGCGGGCGTTCACCCTGGCATATGTTTTTCCTCTGTTTCTGTGTTACTTCCAAGGGTTCTGCCAAAGATCATCAAGGAGAATCTGAAGATCATTTTGATGGGCCACACTGGGCTAAGAGAGCGTGGTTTGGGCTTCTAAGCAATCTCAAGATGGTGAACCCTCTGCTTCTTCTGTTGATTCCAGACCTTCTACATCAGGCTGCAATATTCCATCCAGACCCTCAGAAACCTAAGTTAGCAGCCTGGCTTCTGAAATCTCCATCCTGAAGTCAACAAGACTGAATCAGTAATTCAAACCTTCCAGGCAGGAAGGAAAAGAGTTATCCACGCTATCTACAGTAAGGGGTGGGAGAAATTCCTTTCCTGGTGTGGCAGTAATGTTCCTGGTATTAACCACCCAAATATAGCAAACATTTTAGATTTCTTGGAGGGGGGGCTAGGTAAGGGTGTAAAACCTAATACTCTGAAGGTACAAGTATCAGCCCTTAGCAGTTATTTTGAATCTGACTTAGCTAACCATCGATGATGGGTAAGGGCCCCTTCACACGGCGTAAGCGCTCGGCTCATTCTGAGCCGTACACGCGAGCGCTTCTAAACACTTCCCATTCAATGGGAGCGCTCGTAAAGCCGGCTTTACGAGCACTCCCATTGAAGTGAATGGGAAGTGTTTGGAAGCGCTCGCGTGTACGGCTCAGAATGAGCCGAGCGCTTACGCCGTGTGAAGGGGCCCTTACCCATCGATGGTTAGCTAAGTGCTAATCAAAATGGTGTTTCGAAAAGTACTCGCTCACCTCTAGTCATCTCACTTCTTTTTTCCGAGCGGCTTCCTTTTGAAGTCAATGGGAGCCAGTTTTGGCAACGGATTTTAAGGCGGATTCCACATCAGAATCCGCTGCCAAAAAACTCTGTTTGAACTGCCCCTAATAGTGGGTGAAGAGACTGCTCCTATGGTGCTTTCATAGAGGGCTTATCAGAAACCAAATTACCGGTAAGTATCAATTCTATTTTAATGACTTTATTTTGCTTACTTGTATAGCACCAGTGCATTCCGTAGAGCTGTTACAGATTGTCCGCTTCTGTCCTCAGTAGGGCTCAACATCCACATTCCCTAGGAGTATGTCATTGTATGGGTTTCCTCCGGGTACTCTGATTTCCTCCCACACTCCAAACTCCTTATAGATGAAGTTATCATTGGCTAAATTAGAACGTAGGACTGTAGCACTGCAGATCACCAGTGCTAACCACTGCCCTCTTATAACAGTCTACAGTATATGGTTCTTTATAGTGTATTAACTGATGTGTCGCCAGCTGTATTTTGGTATACCGACAGCAGTGAATAAATTATACAGTACCAATATGTCCCAACACCTGAACCCCCTTATAGGGATCACTAATTAATTATTTTATTTGCTAATTATCTCCTCTTCTGTCTAATTTAGTGACAAAGAATATTAACCCATTCCTATGTGGTCTTCATCTTCCAAGATATCGAAAAGAACAAGCTTGAACCTCTTTACTTAGGGAAATTTACCGTTCACGAATCTTAGTAGTGGTCATTTTTGACCTGAAGAATCCCATGGCTGCCATTGTAAGTTACTATTAAGCCCTGCCCATAATGATATACTAAAGTATTGTATTCTTAGGCATTAGCACCAACTCGTTCAGATGCACAGCGATCAAATGATCCATGACATTTAGCTTTTTGTCCTCAGTGAGTGGTCCTCTTTAAGCCCAGGGCCCCATGTGGCGGAAACGCCGTGTCAAAATCTGCACCATTTTACAGTCTCTGCATTCAAGTGAATCCCATCTACACCTTGTAGAAAAATATGCGCAGTTATTTCCAAAACCATTACAGCATATCACTTAGGATCCCTTTAATTATACCTAAACGAAAACCACGACCCTATCTTTCAAACCATTTTTTTTCTAACTAACATGTCGGAATAGCCTTAAGAAAGGCTATTCTTCTCCTACCTTTCGTTGTCTTCTCCTCACTGCATTTCACCTAAAATCCTGGTTTTTGTCGGTATGTAAATGAGTTCTTTCGCAGCACTGGAGGCGGGCCCCATGCTTAAACAGCACTGGGGACGTCACCAATGCTGCAAGAGAACTCTCCAGCGCCGCCTCCATCTTCGTCTGGAATGAGGTCTTCACCGCGTCTTCTTCCGGCGGTGTTTTTTTAAACTTCTAGGCCTAGGGCAAAGCCAACTGCGCATGCGAAAATGGCCGCTTACAATAGTATTTAAGCGGCCATTTTTCTTGTGGCCGCGAGCATGCGCAGTCGGCTTTGCCCTAGGCCCGAGGCCTAGAAGTTAGAAGACACCGTCGGAAGAAGATGCGGCAAAGACCTCAATCCAGATGAAGATGGAGGCGGCGCTGGAGAGTTCTCTTGCAGCATTGGGGCCGCCCCCAGTGCTGTGAAAGAACTCATTTACATACCGATGAAAGCCGTGAATTTAGGCGAACGGCTGCACGGAGAAGACAACTAAAGTTGGGAGACAAAAAGGGTTTGAAAGATAGCATCCCTTTTAAAGCAGAAAATCTGCAGATGAAACCTGTATGAAGCGTCGCAGGAAAAATCACGATGCGTTTCTTCCTTGATTTTTCCTGTAGCGCTTTTTCGCTGTGGCCTGCTATGTGGGGCCTTAGCATAAATTTTATTTGCAAACCTATATATTTTTTCCTCCCCTTAACAACCCTGTTAATATTCACATATATGCAATAGAAAAATAAAAATCAGAATATATAAAAGTGAGACATATGGCGGTGGTATTTACTGAAATATTTATTACAGCAACACAAAGAAGGGCACAGCTGCTGATTTTACCGTCTATATTACAGATGCCTACATTTAGCCGTTCCTTATTTGCTTATATTATATATATATAGACTATTCACAGTATAAAATATGTCTTGATAAATCAATTGGTCCTAAAATACTCAAAAGCAGCTTTTTCTTAACAAGTGTTTGTACAGATGAGTGTTATGGAGGTAGAGAAACTAGTAACTCAATTAGTATTTCAGTATGGCAGTGTATTGTCCATTGATCGACAACTGATCACACATCCATGACATGCCTGGTTATTGTACTGCTTATCATATGTATTATCAAGAGGCCCCAGTCTCTTAATATATCAGAGAAATGCCCAATGCACCAGAATGGAAATCTATGCCAGTCCAGGAACTGGCATAGATTCCCTTTATAGCTGTTGTTCCTGTCCTGCGCCACCCTCTACCCTGCGCCAATTTGTAAGCAAGGCGCAAAATGGGATATGGCACATCTTTGGCATAAGAAAAGGCTGTGCTCCAAAGATGTGCCATATTAACAGCTATACAAACCAGAAAACTGCCATTGATGTGATAAATTCCACTCATTGTTCGCTTCTGCATTATCCATCATCAGTTATTATCAGATCATAGATCTTCATGTTTTTGGCCGTGCGTACCACAAGGTCACCAGAAAAGGAGGGCAGAGGTTTGAAGTCCCTTCCCAAGCTTCCACATTCTCAGGGCACAAGGGTTGTATACAAAATTCAGCTGCATTTTGTGCATTTTGGAATGGCAATGTCACGTCAAACCTGAGCCCGCACAGTGAGCTCAGTAACTTGTCCGCTTCCAGGTTTGGGTTCAGGTGATGCTTCTCCGAGCTATGGGGGTTAATAATGATTTGGCAGAAAAGCAGACTAGTATCTACCATCACAAAAGCCATTTCAAGGATTTCTTCATCCTGGCATTGTTGAGACAGGAACCAACAATAATGTTGTTCTGAACCTGTGACATAAAAAACAAGAAATGGTATCATTTATAATGCCTATGACTTCTATATATACAAATGACTATTAGGTGAGTGCTCATAATAGTACATAAGGTAGTGCTGGTAGAGGTTGGACAGCACTGATCACTAGCTGGGCGACGCAGTGATTTCGGCCGTGACTTCTATTACACAATCAAGTGCTCCGGGTTGCCCTTACTCATTAGAGCAAGGAGTCCTATAGTGACCATAAGGATGCCGCAACTGTGACTTCATGTTGTAAACAAAAGTTGAGCAATGTTCGACTTCAAGTCGCTGTGCTCTCAGGGTTTACAATGCGACTACATACACCAGGGGTAGGGAACCTTGGCTCTCCAGCTGTTGCAAAACTACAACTCCCAGCATGCATACTTGCTCTGCTGTTCTTGGAACTCCCATGGAAGTGAATGGAGCATGCTGGGAGTTGTAGTTTCACAGCAGCTGGAGAGCCAAAGGTTCCCTATCCTTGACGTACACTATCATGAATGAAGGAATTGCAAGGCAACCTGGTGATCTTTGGTTGCCTGACACAAGTTGTGGCCAAAATCGCCATGTAGGTCTAGCCTTAAAGAGGACCTTTCATGTCCTCTGGCACTTGCGGTATTATATACCTCTAAAAAGCCGACAGTGTGTGGAATTCGGACAGGTCTATGGACAAGTACTGTCAGAGGGGGCGTTCCTTACCGCCCAGGGATGACGCTGAGCGGTGAGGAACGCCCCCACTCTCCTGACAGTATTTGTCCATAGACTAGCTGACATAGTGTGACAAATTGTGTTTTTGGGGAGTGGTTCTGCATATATATTATCCTACATGGTTTATGATTGTAGATTTCTAAGTTTTTGACTTTTTTTTACTCCAGGAAAGTGGTGTAAAATAGCAATAAATCTGCCACTTAGTGCATTGTAGGTTGTTGTAAAGTTTTGATGGTAAATCTGTGGTCTTGGATTTTGTGGTTGTTCAATGTGCTCCCTCCCTAAACCTTGTTATGACCAAATACACCTATTTATGTTAGATATGTTCTCTAATGTAGTTGCCTCTTTAAACTGGCAACTACAGAAAAACTGTACCGGAATGGTTTGAGGAACATGACTAGAGTTAAAGTTGTTGACTTGTCCTCCAAATTCGCCCGATCTCAATCTGATCAACTTTTCATCTGTCACTTTTCATTGAGGGACACAGCACTATGGGTATACACCTGGCCACTAGGAGGCTGACACTAGCACTAGTAGGTTTTAGTAAAAGGTGAGTGCGAAAGTACATGACGACCATCTCCGTTTCTCCTCCTTTCCAAATGGAAGATTTTTTTTCCATCCACTTTGCTGTCTTTCCCCCCTTGAACAGCTGCCTTTCTTCAGGCCATTTCCACTCTTAAGCAGCAGAGTGTCATTGTCCCTGTCCCCGCTTAAGAGTGTTTACGGGTTACTATTCCAACCTGTTCACTATTCCCAAGAAGGACAGCTGTCTTCGCCACATCCCGGACCTGAAGGGGCTCAACAGGTTAATCCGTTTCTGCAGGTTCATTTTCATTTTTTTGCTCTCCCTTTTGGTTTGACCTCCACCCCCCTGAGTATTTACCAAGGTGATGGAGTCCCTCATGGCCATCTTCTGTTCCAGATACGTTGCTGTGATTCCATACTTGGACAATGTCTTCATGCACTGAGAAGGCACCGAGTTCCTGGAATCTTCCTCCTGGAGTCCATGGTCCTTGCCCTCCAATCCAGTGTGTCTTCATCCAGTCTTGGTTACCTGATTCTCCTGCCTCTTCAGATTCGCTGAAAGCTTCTTTGTTGGCTCTCCTCCCCAGGAATTTCTCTGCCATCAATTGAGATCACATGACAACGCCTTCCCCTCTCTTTCCATCTAAGGAGCAGTCTTTGATGCTTTGAGTGTTTAGGGCCAGTGGTCAAATGTCAAGACCTCCCTCCAGATCAACCTTCTGGAACCAAGGGCCAACTTCTTAGCCTAGTCTTCCTAGGACCTCTCACCTCTAAGGGCAGCTAGTCAGAATCCATACCGAAGATGCCACCAAGGCCGAACCGTCGGGGAAGGGAGTTACCATGAGCTGTGTGGTATTTCACGAAGCATCCCACTATTTTCTTTGGGTGGACCGGTATATTCCAGCTCTGTCAGCAGTCCACATTCCAATCGTGGACAATTAGGTGGCAGACTACCTCAGCCAAAAAAAGCTTGACCCGAGTGAGTGATTGCTTCATTAGAACATCTTTCTCCAGTTTTGCTCCCGTTGCCTCCCGCTTAAACCACAAGCTTCCCCTGCTATGTGGTCAGGACCCTGGACCCTTGTGTCATTGCCTTAGACTTCCTCTCTCTGTGCCTGTTTCCTCCTCTTCTTCTTCTCCCTCTGGTTCTCAAGAAGCTCAAGCTTCCTGGTGGCTCCAGATTGGCACCAGGCCTGTTAGCTGGATCCCTTGCTCCTGCTGGTGGACACTCCTTGGACTCTTCTTCTGCAAGTCTTCTTCTATCTCAAGGACCTCTGTTCCATCCCACCCACCCTTACCTCAACTGTGTTTAACAGCATGGCTGTTGAAGTTGAGGTGCTGAGGTGTCGCAGTTTTCGCAACCTGTTATCTAGACCATGCTCAAGGCCTGGAAACCCCAGTCTGCAAAGATCTATCATCACACATGGAAGGCCTATGCATGGTGGTGTGAAAGTATTGACTTCCACCCACTCCTCCTTTTCTCTTCCCAGGATGCTGACTTTTCTCCTGTCTTGCCTGGACCAAGGACTTGGTCTTTCTTCCCTTTAAGGGCAGGTTTCTGCCCTTTCCATTCTTTTTCAGAAGACCCTTGCCTTCTGGCCTCAGGTGAAGACCTTCCTGCAGGGGGTGACATAACTGTGCTTCTCCCTACTGTCCTCCCTTGGAACTGTGTGACCGTAATCTTGTCCTTGAGATAATTCAGACTTCTCCTTTTGAGCTTTTGCATGAGATCTCTTTTTGCCTTCTGTCCTGGAAGGTTGCTTTCCTGGTGGCCATTCCTTCCATCCATAGGATCTCTAAACTAGCTGCCCTGTCCTTTGTCCACTACCACCTTTTTTTTTTTTATTTAAGATGGTCTTTTTCTTCCACATCAATGAGGATATTGTCTTATTGTCTTAATGTCTTTTTGCCTGGATCCCAAACACCTGCGTGAGCTCTCTCTTTCACTGCCTGAATGTGATCCTGGTGATCCAGGGCCATTTGTCTCTCAGTGACTGAATCTGTCACTTGGATGCCTTGTTCGTTCTCCCTGAGAGCTTCTGCAAAGGCTTGGCTACTTCTATAGCTGCCAGGTCCAGGTTGACTAGTTCTGCTATCAGAGAGGCCCATTGGCTCAAGGATAGGTGGCTGCCTCTCTGTTTGACCCCTCCTTCCACAAGGGCCATCAGGGCTTCCTGAACTGTTGGCCATCAGGCTTCCGTTGTCCAGGTCTGCAAGGCTGCCATCTGTCCTCTGTCCTCTGTCCTCTGTCCACACTTTCACCAGGTTCTACCAGATCCATTGTGTGGCCTCTGCCGATGCCAGACACTGTAAACTCGGTTGCTTACATGGCCATGTACTTCCCATCCCCTGGGACTGCTTTAGGACACCCCCAAGGTGCTGTGTACCCCAAAGAAATAAACGAGAAAATTTGATGTTTGTAATCGCTATAAAATCTTTTTCTCGCTGTATGCATTGGAGGACACAGATGCTACCCTTGTTTTCTTAGGGTGCATTCACACTACGTAACGCCGGGCGTGTATGAGAGCCGTACATGCCGGCGTTACAGCAGACTGCCGAACACTTCCCATTCACTTCAATGGGAGCGCTCGTAACAGCGGCGTTTACGAGCGCTCCCATTGAAGTGAATGGGAAGTGCTCGGCAGCCCTGCTGTAACGCCGGCGTGTACGGCTCTCATACACGCCCGGCGTTACGTAGTGTGAATGCACCCTTACCCTGGACTGTTTCGGTTTGTCTTCAGGTTCAAGTTATGGTAGAGGTCTTGGTTCTGTGTATTATTTTTTTTTCCCCCTATCAGTATAACTTTGGAGTGTAGGAGGGAACCTCAGAAACATGGGGAGACCATACAAACTCCTTGCACGTGTTGTCCTAGGCAGGATTCGAACCCAGGACTCCAGCGCTGCAGTGCCAACCATGGATCCACCGTGCTGCCTCTGTACTTTCTTGTTTATGTTTCTCTCCTTCAGCTGCGTCACAAACTGACTAGCACAGTGTCTGTGGAGAGAGGATAGCCCAGAGGTGGAGCTCACATCTTATACTAGTTCTAGTGTCAGCCTCCTAGTGGCCAGGTCTATAACCATGGTGCTCTGTCCCTCACTGAATACAATGAGGAAGTGGATTTTACAGTGAGTACAAAAAAAAATCCAATTTTTGTCATTTGTGAGAAGGGATTCCATTCTGTGGCTTATAACCAGGTGCGTAACTACCGGGTAGCAGCTGCCACAGGGCCCGGGCCATTAGGGGGCCTGGCGACAGTCGCTACAACTGCGTTTTCTCTCTTTTTTTTTTTTAATAGGCCGTTACCGGCTGGAGTTACTACAGCCAGTAAGGGGCCCTATTTTACTTACCGATCCTGGCAGAGGCCCTACAAACACTTATATTTGGGGGTCTGAAAAGACCTCCGAGTATAATAATGATCGGAGGCCCAGGAGAAGTAAGGGGACATAAAAAGACAGAGTTACTTACCTCTCTGGGCAGGCTTTGGGTGTACTTGTATGACGTTCCTGACGTCACATAACCGGAGCCTGCGCCCTTATGCGTTGCGACACAGGCCCCCTGGGTCACATGATGTCCCAGACATCATTGAAGATTGCTGCCATCAGCAGGGAGCGCAGGGATAGGTAAGTAGTTTTTTTTTTTATGTTACTGTTTGTATTCCTTCTGGGTCTCCGATTATTATACTCTGAGGTCTGAAAAGACCCCAGAGTATAATAATTATTCATGGGTGTCCACAGTGGGGCATAATACTGGGTGAAGGGGCCACTACGGGGCATAACAGTGCGCACAGGAATTCGGTGGGGTGGAGTAAGTTGTGCTCTTCGGTGCGGGGCCCCGCCATGCCTAGTTACACCACTGCTTACAACTAAATTTGTAAGTCAGATGGACCAAGTTATCCATAGTAAACAATACAACATGGCCAAGCTGGGCAAGTAGAAATGGAGAAAACCAATGTAATGAATTCAGTAACTTCAGTGAGAAGGGGAACTGCTGAGCCACGGCCTCTGAATACAGGAGTATCTTCTAACCGAATCTGATACACAATCTATTTTCTACACAATATACTGCTAAATTCTGAAATAACCTACAATATGGATCTTACATTTCATTTCTGTAGACTGTAGTTAACTCATTGATGTGAGGATAAGAAAACAAAGCTAAATAAGAGCATTCAAAGACATGCAAAGCCCTACTTTTGGTGGCTTCCGTAAACAGCACGCTGCCTCTTCGTTCTCCTGCAAGGAGTCTGTAGTAAGTCAGGGTAGCACAACGCAAGGAACACGCACTTGGCTGTGGTGGATTAAACCCTCTGGGACCCAAAAGAGGGTTCCCACACTTTTGTCTCCCTTGAACGCCACAAACCAGGGCCGACAGTGTTATGAGGGCCCACCGTAAGCAGCTTGCTATCATCCTATCAAAAGCCCCCCAAGTGGGCCTTCTCTCTGATGCACCTTATTTATAACCTTGGCACTACCCCAAGTGAGAACTGGTAGGCGTTACACAGACGGTGCCAGATGGCGTATTAACCCTTGCTATAGTTACAGAGGCAAGTACATTATTTTAACCACTGAAAGATGTGACTTCATTACTTGCTTGTATTGCTGTTTTACCTGGAAAACCATTTATTGATTTGCAAGACTGCATGTGGGTTTTTCAGACACATTAAAAATAACAAATCAAGCAAATGAGTCTGCAGTTAAGTAGCACTGGCAAGATAAGCAATGTAATTTCCCAATGCAGTAGTATAACAAGGAAACAATTGTTTACAGGGATCCTATCACTCAGACACAATTTTTTCTAAGTACCACGTCGGAATAGCCTTAAGAAAGGCTATTCTTCTCCTACCTTTCGTCATCTTCTCCACACCACCGTTCGCCTACAATCCCGGTTCTTGTCAGTATGCTAATTAGCTCTCTCGCAGCACTGGGGGCGTCCCCAATGCTGCGAGAGAACTCTCTCCAGCACCACCTCTATCTTCGTCAGCAGCGTCCTCTTCAGCTGCTTCTTCCGGCGGTGACTTGTAACTGCTAGGCCTCGGGCAGAGCTGACTGCGCATGCCCACAGGCCACAAGAAAATGGCCACTTGCACAGTATTGTAAGTGGCCATTTTCTCGTGGCCTTTGCGCATGCGCAGTCTGCTCTGCCCAAGGCCTAGAAATTACAAGCCACCGCCAGAAGGCGCTGCTGAAGAGGGCGGAGGCAGCACTGGAGAGAGTTCTCTAGCAGCATTGGGGATGCTCCCAGTGCTGTTTGAGCGCTGGGGCCCGCCCCCACTGCTGCAAGAGAGCTAATTTGCATACCGACAAGAATTGTAGGGATTGTAGGCAAACGGCGATGCAGAGAAGACGACGAAAGGTAGCAGACGAATAGCCTTTCTTAAGGATATTCCGACGTGGTACTTAGAAAAAATTGTGTCTGAGTGATAGGATCCCTTTAATAACAGTTCATTAAAAAAAACAAAACGCCCAGAGCAAGAAAGCTTAAAGGAGTTGTCCCATCACAAGGATCCTATCTATACTGCTTGTTAATGTGAATGTAAGACTTTTGCTGAAGCATTGTATTTAGGAAAACTGCTTTGTTTGTCCACTATATCACTTTATTCATTTCTTTGTTGACTTTTGACCAGATAAGTCAAGGGATGTGTCAAGTGATGTATCAGCCCTTCCTCCCTGAGAGCAGGCAAAGTGGATGGGAGCAAGCCTGGAGGGGGGGTAGTTTACACTTTGGGTGAAGGGGCCGCCAATACAGACCCAGCATCCGCCGTAATAGAGAGGCGGATGCTGGGGAGGGTTAGACGCCAGCATAGGTGCCTGCAACATCGCTATGCTCCTGTCCTGCATGAGGAGCGAAATAGCAGCATCGCTCCTGCCGCTGCTGGCTTCATGCAGAGCAGGAGCGTAGCGATGTTGCAGGCACCTATGCTGGCGTCTAACCCTCCTGGGCATCCGCCTCTGTATTACGGCGGATACCGGGTCTGTATTGGTATTGTGAAGGCTGGAGAACTGACTGGTCTCACCATCTATAAGCACGCACGCAGGGCCAGAGGCATCTCGCTGCTGGCTTTGCATATGTAACCCCGCCCACCAATGACGCAACAAAACAGGAAGACAGAAGATTTTACAGAAATGAAGACTGGTGAGTATGCGACGTGGGAATACCCCTTATACACATGTGGTTATTGTTAATGTAACTTTGGATTCCAATACTGCAAATTTAGTGTTCGATTCATCATCCTCGTTCAGGCGTATCCTGAAAGATCCCTTAGACAAGAAAGCATAAAGGTTCCTAAGGCGTTCTTGGGAGTCAGTAGGAGCGTCCCTCAAACCCAATATGGCGGCTACCTGTACTGCAAGATCCCTTATGAACTGGCCAATTATAATTTCAGTTGATCTATGAATTACTGAGAAGAAGTGACAAAGGAGGATAGGTGCACCATGAGCTTGGGGCCGCTGACTTCTTGCAATAAGCACAAGAAGGGTGTGTTCTAGTAGAGCACAAAATGTGGTTACGAACCTATGAAAAATCAAAATACAGCCATGTACATGGTATACATGCTGATAGGATCTCAGGGACAATGGAAGTTCTAAAGGTCAGGCAACTGAACTTTACATTGAAACTGTAGTGCAGCAATGGTGGATTATGTAGATAATCTGTTTTCCCTTAGTCATAACAGCAGCACAATGTGGGGTATTTCTGCCCCTGTGTGCTGGTAGGACAGGCAGAATTTTTAATCAGCAATTAATTAATATGTATGACTAGGCCCTGTAAGAGGGCATAGGAACCTCCCCCCCGTGTGTTAATACAAAAGTACAATAATAATACTCTCTCCTCTGCTCCTGTGTCTCCTCCGCTCCACACACTTCTCGTGCTGCTGTCTGTGTCCTTTATGAAGCACAGCGAGCTCCGGCGTCAGGTTGCTATGACGCCGGGCCTGCTCTGCTACATAAACGCCACAGGGAGCAGCACGAGAAGTGTGTGCAGGCAGCCAGCAGACACAGGAGCAGAGGAGAGAGACAAAGGTGAGAGCTACTACATGGGGGCCGATGTAGGGGAGGAACTGAAGCTGGGGACACCTCCTCCCCTCCGAAACACACCAAAATCCATTCAGCCGTTTGTTTGTGGGTTTGGCTGTGATTGAGGCACATTCACCTTTATAATATTAATAGGATAGGGTGTTTTCCTTGTACTGCTTTACATCAATTGTGCAAAGTCAGTTCACAGGAAGGCTGAGTTTTGATTCCTTTGATCAGTGGTGTCTAGAAAAAAACTCCATTGTCTACAGCCAGGCTATCGGATATCCATCCGCATATGTTCAGACCCTGTAGATATGAACAAGCATCTGGGAGACCTCAAAAATACATTCTTCAGACACATGCTGACACCGGAGCTCGCTGTGCTTCATACAGGACTGCAGCACGAGAAGTGTGTGGAGCGGAGGAGACACAGGAGCAAGACAAAGGTGAGAGCTACTACACGGGGGACGATGTAGGGGGTGGGGGAACATGAGACTGGGGGGCAGAGATGATGGAGGATGTGATCCTAACACCCCCCCTTGTATTTTGGCATCCATCTTTCTCTATCAAAGGAATTGGTTAGACTAATTATCTTTAAGTAGTTTTTTGTCTCAACATGGAGATGCTATGGGGATCAAAGAAGGAAAAACCTTTTCTTCTCAAGGAAATGAGGATTCATTAGCATTCCATTACCTAATCTATCTGATCTACTTCAGGGCTGCACCTTTTTCTGGTCAATATAGAGTGTGTAACACAGGCGGTCTATAGTCCACTGAATGTTAGATCCAAGAAGTGACACCAAGCTTTTGATCTCTAATTATCTTCTGAGCCTTGATATACAGTGACTGTGGTGGTGGTGGTGGGGGGTGTATATGTGTTGGCTAAAGCCTCATTACATTCCAACAGAAACTAATGGATAGAGACTACCATTCCACATCCAATCCTGGTATGTTATGCTACGTTATAGATCCAACCTGCTTTTTGTCTGTATAAAAACTACCTCTCTGTAACAATAAATCAAATCAAAAAAGCTTTATTGGCACGTCCGAATACTAGCTTTGGCAATGCCAAATACCTAAAGTGGTGGTGGGGGGGGAGTTGGATTCGGGTGGGTATGGGGGGGTGGTTTGGGTTATAACAGTCCATGGAGTCTCAGCTTCCTCTTGTTTGATGACAGCTGGACACGTATTGGGCAGCGATCTCCACAGTGGCCTCTTCTTCTCCCAGTAGGATGTAGAGTTTCCTCGTCTCATCTGCAGATATGAAATCTGGGATGTGGGCAGAGAGTCTTTGGTAGTAGACGGCCCTCACAGCTGAGTATTCGGTGCAGGAAGCGGGCCTCGTCTTCTAGGGCCCCCTGGGCACAGTGCTGGCACAGTCTGTTCTCCCGTGGGTTGTACGTCTGCCTGTGTTGCCCCATCTCTAGGTTGTGGGCGCTCAGTCTGTACCGGCTCAGGGTCGGTCTGTGTTTGGGGTGGCGTATTCTCTCCAGGTAGATGGCCATGGTGTAGTCCCTTTGTAGGGATTGGTACACGGTGAGTTTCTTGGAGTTATTTATTTCATTTCTCCATTCTTCAATGTACCGCTCTCTGTTTGCCTCTGTGGTCACCTTTATTTCGGCCTTGGTTATAATCTGTTGGTGTTTTTGGTTTGGTGGTTGTCTGTTTGGTTGGTGAGTGTCTGGTTTGCACAGGTGACTTAGCCATGCTTGGTGGTGGTAGGAGTCAGGCTTGCTCCCCTGGATGTGTGCTTGGAAAGCTAGCGCCCTCTTCTGTATCGTGAGCCATAGGGGGAGTCTGCCTAGCTCTGCCCTGCCATGTTGGTGGTGTTGCGATGGACCTGGAGCAGGTATTTGCAGAACTCCAGATGGAAGTTCTCTGTTAGGCTGGAATCCCACTTTGACTGGTCTGGGTAGGTGGCTGGGTCCCAGACCTCATTCAGAACTCATTTGATACACCACCATCGGTGCCTTTATCCATTGTTTTAGGCCTGGAGAACTGATTTAGTCCATCCAGGCCTGTTTAATTTGGAGCTCTGCAACATACTTTAATAATTATTACGGACATCTAAGGGTCCTCATAACGGGGGACAAGATACTGGGGGCAGAGATGGGGGGGACGAGATACTGGAGGCAGAGATGGGGGGGACGAGATACTGGAGGCAGAGATGGGGGGACGAGATACTGGGGGCAGAGATGGGGGGGACGAGATACTGGGGGCAGAGATGGGGGGGACGAGATACTGGGGGCAGAGATGGGGGGACGAGATACTGGAGGCAGAGATGGGGGGGACGAGATACTGGGGGCAGAGATGGGGGGGACGAGATACTGGGGGCAGAGATGGGGGGGACAAGATTGGGGGACAAGAAGCTGGGGGCAGAGATGGGGGACATGAAGCTGGGGGCAGAGATGGGGGGACAAGATACTGGGGGCAGAGATGGGGGGACAAGATACTGGGGGCAGAGATGGGGGACAAGATACTGGAGGCAGAGATGGGGGACAAGATACTGGGGGCAGACATGGGGGGACGAGATACTGGAGGCAGAGATGGGGGACGAGATACTGGAGGCAGAGATGGGGGACGAGATACTGGAGGCAGAGATGGGGGGACGAGATACTGGGGGCAGAGATGGGGGGACGAGATACTGGGGGCAGAGATGGGGGGACGAGATACTGGGGGCAGAGATGGGGGGACGAGATACTGGGGGCAGAGATGGGGGGACGAGATACTGGGGGCAGAGATGGGGGGACGAGATACTGGGGGCAGAGATGGGGGGACGAGATACTGGGGGCAGAGATGGGGGGACGAGATACTGGGGGCAGACATGGGGGGACGAGATACTGGGGGCAGACATGGGGGGACAAGATACTGGGGGCAGACATGGGGGGACAAGATACTAGGGGAGAGATGGGGGGACAAGATACTGGGGGCAGAGATGGGGGGACAAGATACTAGGGGAGAGATGGGGGGACAAGATACTGGGGGCAGAGATGGGGGGACAAGATACTGGGGGCAGAGATAAGGGGGACAAGATACTGGGGGCAGAGATAAGGGGGACAAGATACTGGGGGCAGAGATAAGGGGGACAAGATACTGGGGGAAGAGATGGGGGACGAGATACTAGGGGCAGAGATGGGGGGACGAGATACTGGGGGCAGAGATAAGGGGGACAAGATACTGGGGGCAGAGATAAGGGGGACAAGATACTGGGGGAAGAGATGGGGGACGAGATACTAGGGGCAGAGATGGGGGGACGAGATACTGGGGGCAGAGATAAGGGGGACAAGATACTGTAGACAGAGATGGGGGGGACAAGATACTGGAGGCAGAGATGGGGGGGACAAGATACTGGGGGCAGAGATGGAGGGACATGAAGCTGGGGGCAGAGATGGGGGGACAAGATACTGGGGGCAGAGATGGGGGGACAAGATACTGGGGGCAGAGATGGGGGGACAAGATACTGGGGGCAGAGATGGGGGGACAAGATACTGGGGGCAGAGATAAGGGGGACAAGATACTGGGGGCAGAGATAAGGGGGACAAGATACTGGGGGCAGAGATAAGGGGGACAAGATACTGGGGGAAGAGATGGGGGACGAGATACTAGGGGCAGAGATGGGGGGACGAGATACTGGGGGCAGAGATAAGGGGGACAAGATACTGGAGGCAGAGATGGGGGGGACAAGATACTGGGGGCAGAGATGGAGGGACATGAAGCTGGGGGCAGAGATGGGGGGACAAGATACTGGGGGCAGAGATGGGAGGGGACAAGATTGGGGGACGAGATACTAGGGGCAGAGATGGGGGGACGAGATACTGGGGGCAGAGATGGGGGGACGAGATACTGGGGGCAGAGATGGGGGGGGACAAGATACTGGAGGCAGAGATGGGGGGGGACAAGATACTGGAGGCAGAGATGGGGGGGACAAGATACTAGGGGAGAGATGGGGGGACAAGATACTGGAGGCAGAGATGGGGGGGGACAAGATACTGGAGGCAGAGATGGGGGGGACGAGATACTGGGGGCAGAAGGGGGGACGAGATACTGGGGGCAGAAATGGGGACAAGATACTGGGGGCAGAGATGGGAGGGGACAAGATTGGGGGACAAGATACTAGGGGAGAGATGGGGGGGACAAGATACTGGGGGAGATGGGGGGACAAAATGGGGGCGAGATGGTGGGGGCGAGATACTGGGGGGAGAGATGGGGGACAAGATTGGGGGACAAGATACTAGGGGAGAGATGGGGGGACAAGATTGGGGGACAAGATACTAGGGGACAAGATTGGGGGACAAGATACTAGGGGAGAGATGGGGGGACGAGATACTGGAGGCAGAGATGGGGGGGACGAGATACTGGGGGAAGAAATGGGGGGACAAGATACTGGAGGCAGAGATGGGGGGGGACGAGATACTGGGGGCAGAAATGGGGACAAGATACTGGGGGCAGAGATGGGAGGGGACAAGATTGGGGGACAAGATACTAGGGGAGAGATGGGGGGACAAGATACTGGGGGCAGAGATGTGGGGGACAAGATACTGGAGGCAGAGATGGGGGGGACGAGATACTGGGGGCAGAGATGGGGGGGACGAGATACTGGGGGCAGAGATAAGGGGGACAAGATACTGGGGGCAGAGATGGGAGGGGACAAGATTGGGGGACAAGATACTAGGGTCAGAGATGGGGGGACGAGATGCTGGGGGCAGAGATGGGGGGACAAGATGCTGGGGGCAGAGATGGGGGGACAAGATGCTGGGGGCAGAGATGGGGGGACAAGATGCTGGGGGCAGAGATGGGGGGACAAGATGCTGGGGGCAGAGATGGGGGGGACAAGATGCTGGGGGCAGAGATGGGGGGGACAAGATGCTGGGGGCAGAGATGGGGGGACAAGATGCTGGGGGCAGAGATGGGGGGACGAGATACTGGAGGCAGAGATGGGGGGGACGAGATACTGGAGGCAGAGATGGGGGGGACGAGATACTGGGGGCAGAGATGGGGGGGACGAGATACTGGGGGCAGAGATGGGGGGGACGAGATACTGGGGGCAGAGATAAGGGGGACAAGATACTGGGGGCAGAGATGGGGGGACAAGATACTGGGGGAAGAGATGGGAGAGGACAAGATTGGGGGACAAGATACTGGGCGCAGAGATGGGGGGACAAGATACTGGGGGCAGAGATAAGGGGGACAAGATACTGGGGGCAGAGATAAGGGGGACAAGATACTGGGGGCAGAGATGGGAGGGGACAAGATTGGGGGACAAGATACTGGGGGCAGAGATCGGGAGGACAAGATACTGGGGGCAGAGATGGGAGGGGACAAGATACTGTGGGCAGAGATGGGAGGGGACAAGATTGGGGGACAAGATACTGGGGGCAGAGATCGGGAGGACAAGATACTGGGGGCAGAGATGGGGGGACAAGATACTGGGGGCAGAGATGGGGGGACAAGATACTGGGGGCAGAGATGGGGGGGACAAGATACTGGAGGCAGAGATGGGGGGGACGAGATACTGGGGGCAGAAATGGGGACAAGATACTGGGGAAGAGATGGGGGGGACAAAATGGGGGCAGAGATGGGGGGACCGAGACAGGGGGATCGAGATGGGGGGGGGCAAGATACTGGGGGCAGAGATGGGGGGGACAAGATACTGGAGGCAGAGATGGGGGGGGACGAGATACTGGGGGCAAGATGGCGGGGCAGAGATGGTGGGGACGAGATACTGGGGGCAGAGATAAGGGGGACAAGATACTGTAGACAGAGATGGGGGGGACAAGATACTGGAGGCAGAGATGGGGGGGGGACAAGATTGGGGGACAAGATACTAGGGGAGAGATGGGGGGACAAGATACTGGAGGCAGAGATGGGGGGGACAAGATACTGGGGGCAGAGATAAGGGGGACAAGATACTGTAGACAGAGATGGGGTGGACAAGATACTGGAGGCAGAGATGGGGGGGACAAGATACTGGAGGCAGAGATGGGGGGGACAAGATACTGGAGGCAGAGATGGGGGGGACAAGATACTGGAGGCAGAGATGGGGGGGACAAGATACTGGGGGAGAGATGGGGGGACAAGATACTGGAGGCAGAGATGGGAGGGGACAAGATTGGGGGACAAGATACTAGGGTCAGAGATGGGGGGACGAGATGCTGGGGGCAGAGATGGGGGGACGAGATGCTGGGGGCAGAGATGGGGGGACGAGATGCTGGGGGCAGAGATGGGGGGACAAGATGCTGGGGGCAGAGATGGGGGGGACAAGATGCTGGGGGCAGAGATAAGGGGGACAAGATACTGTAGACAGAGATGGGGGGGACAAGATTGGGGGACAAGATACTAGGGGAGAGATGGGGGGACAAGATACTGGAGGCAGAGATGGGGGGGGACAAGATACTGGGGGCAGAGATAAGGGGGACAAGATACTGTAGACAGAGATGGGGGGGACAAGATACTGGAGGCAGAGATGGGGGGGACAAGATACTGGAGGCAGAGATGGGGGGGACAAGATACTGGGGGCAGAGATGGAGGGACATGAAGCTGGGGGCAGAGATGGGGGACATGAAGCTGGGGGCAGAGATGGGGGGACAAGATACTGGGGGCAGACATGGGGGGACAAGATACTGGGGGAGAGATGGGGGGACAAGATACTGGAGGCAGAGATGGGGGGACAAGATACTGGAGGCAGAGATGGGGGGGACAAGATACTGGAGGCAGAGATGGGGGGGGACGAGATACTGGGGGCAAGATGGCGGGGCAGAGATGGTGGGGACGAGATACTGGGGGCAGAGATAAGGGGGACAAGATACTGTAGACAGAGATGGGGGGGACAAGATACTGGAGGCAGAGATGGGGGGGGGACAAAATTGGGGGACAAGATACTAGGGGAGAGATGGGGGGACAAGATACTGGAGGCAGAGATGGGGGGACAAGATGCTGGGGGCAGAGATGGGGGGGACAAGATGCTGGGGGCAGAGATGGGGGGGACAAGATGCTGGGGGCAGAGATGGGGGGGACAAGATGCTGGGGGCAGAGATGGGGGGGACAAGATGCTGGGGGCAGAGATGGGGGGACAAGATGCTGGGGGCAGAGATGGGGGGACAAGATACTGGAGGCAGAGATGGGGGGGACAAGATACTGGAGGCAGAGATAAGGGGGACAAGATACTGGGGGCAGAGATAAGGGGGACAAGATACTGGGGGAAGAGATGGGGGACGAGATACTAGGGGCAGAGATGGGGGGACGAGATACTGGGGGCAGAGATGGGGGGACGAGATACTGGGGGCAGAGATGGGGGGACGAGATACTGGGGGCAGAGATGGGAGGGGACAAGATACTGTGGGCAGAGATGGGAGGGGACAAGATTGGGGGACAAGATACTGGGGGCAGAGATCGGGAGGACAAGATACTGGGGGCAGAGATCGGGAGGACAAGATACTGGGGGCAGAGATGGGGGGACAAGATACTGGGGGCAGAGATGGGGGGGACAAGATACTGGGGGAGAGATGGGGGGACAAGATACTGGAGGCAGAGATGGGGGGGACGAGATACTGGGGGCAGAAATGGGGACGAGATACTGGGGGCAGAAATGGGGACAAGATACTGGGGAAGAGATGGGGGGGACAAAATGGGGGCAGAGATGGGGGGACCGAGACAGGGGGATCGAGATGGGGGGGGGCAAGATACTGGGGGCAGAGATGGGGGGGACAAGATACTGGAGGCAGAGATGGGGGGGGACGAGATACTGGGGGCAAGATGGCGGGGCAGAGATGGTGGGGACGAGATACTGGGGGCAGAGATAAGGGGGACAAGATACTGTAGACAGAGATGGGGGGGACAAGATTGGGGGACAAGATACTAGGGGAGAGATGGGGGGACAAGATACTGGAGGCAGAGATGGGGGGGACAAGATACTGGGGGCAGAGATAAGGGGGACAAGATACTGTAGACAGAGATGGGGGGGACAAGATACTGGAGGCAGAGATGGGGGGGACAAGATACTGGAGGCAGAGATGGGGGGGACAAGATACTGGGGGCAGAGATGGAGGGACATGAAGCTGGGGGCAGAGATGGGGGACATGAAGCTGGGGGCAGAGATGGGGGGACAAGATACTGGGGGCAGACATGGGGGGACAAGATACTGGGGGAGAGATGGGGGGACAAGATACTGGAGGCAGAGATGGGGGGACAAGATACTGGAGGCAGAGATGGGGGGGACAAGATACTGGGGGAGAGATGGGGGGACAAGATACTGGAGGCAGAGATGGGGGGGACGAGATACTGGGGGCAGAAATGGGGACAAGATACTGGGGAAGAGATGGGGGGGACAAAATGGGGGCAGAGATGGGGGGACCGAGACAGGGGGATCGAGATGGGGGGGGGGCAAGATACTGGGGGCAGAGATGGGGGGGACAAGATACTGGAGGCAGAGATGGGGGGGGACGAGATACTGGGGGCAAGATGGCGGGGCAGAGATGGTGGGGACGAGATACTGGGGGCAGAGATAAGGGGGACAAGATACTGTAGACAGAGATGGGGGGGACAAGATACTGGAGGCAGAGATGGGGGGACAAGATACTGGAGGCAGAGATGGGGGGACAAGATACTGGAGGCAGAAATGGGGACAAGATACTGGGGAAGAGATGGGGGGACAAAATGGGGGCAAGATGGCGGGGCAGAGATGGTGGGGACGAGATACTGGGGGCAGAGATGGGGGGACGAGATACTAGGGGAGAGATGGGGGGACGAGATACTGGAGGCAGAGATGGGGGGGACAAGATACTGGAGGCAGAGATGGGGGGGACAAGATACTGGAGGCAGAGATGGGGGGGACAAGATACTAGGGGAGAGATGGGGGGGACAAGATACTGGGGGCAGAGATGGGGGGACAAGATACTAGGGGAGAGATGGGGGACAAGATACTAGGGGAGAGATGGGGGGACAAGATACTAGGGGAGAGATGGGGGGACAAGATACTGGAGGCAGAGATGGGGGGGGACAAGATACTGGAGGCAGAGATGGGGGGGGACAAGATTGGGGGACAAGATACTAGGGGAGAGATGGGGGGACAAGATACTGGAGGCAGAGATGGGGGGGACGAGATACTGGGGGCAGAAATGGGGACAAGATACTGGGGGCAGAAATGGGGACAAGATACTGGGGGCAGAGATGGGAGGGGACAAGATTGGGGGACAAGATACTAGGGGAGAGATGGGGGGGACAAGATACTGGGGGAGAGATTGGGGGACAAAATGGGGGCGAGATGGTGGGGGCGAGATACTGGGGGGAGAGATGGGGGGACAAGATACTAGGGGAGAGATGGGGGGACAAGATACTGGAGGCAGAGATGGGGGGACGAGATACTGGGGGCAGAAATGGGGACAAGATACTGGGGGCAGAGATGGGAGGGGACAAGATTGGGGGACAAGATACTAGGGGAGAGATGGGGGGACAAGATACTGGAGGCAGAGATGGGGGGGACGAGATACTGGGGGCAGAAATGGGGGGACGAGATACTGGGGGCAGAAATGGGGACGAGATACTGGGGGCAGAAATGGGGACGAGATACTGGGGGCAGAGATGGGAGGGGACAAGATTGGGGGACAAGATACTAGGGGAGAGATGGGGGGACAAGATACTGGGGGCAGAGATGTGGGGGACAAGATACTGGAGGCAGAGATGGGGGGGACGAGATACTGGGGGCAGAGATGGGGGGGACGAGATACTGGGGGCAGAGATAAGGGGGACAAGATACTGGGGGCAGAGATGAGGGGACAAGATACTGGGGGCAGAGATGGGGGGACAAGATACTAGGGGAGAGATGGGGGGACAAGATACTGGGGGCAGAGATGAGGGGACAAGATACTGGGGGCAGAGATGGGAGGGGACAAGATTGGGGGACGAGATACTAGGGGCAGAGATGGGGGGACGAGATACTGGGGGCAGAGATGGGGGGACGAGATACTGGGGGCAGAGATGGGGGGACGAGATACTGGGGGCAGAGATGGGGGGACGAGATACTGGGGGCAGAGATGGGGGGACAAGATACTGGGGGCAGACATGGGGGGACAAGATACTGGGGGCAGAGATGGGGGGACAAGATACTGGGGGCAGACATGGGGGGACAAGATTGGGGAACAAGATACTAGGGGAGAGATGGGGGGACAAGATACTGGGGGCAGAGATGGGGGGACAAGATTGGGGGACGAGATACTGGGGGCAGAGATGGGGGGACGAGATACTGGGGGCAGAGATGGGGGGACGAGATACTGGGGGCAGAGATGGGGGGACGAGATACTGGGGGCAGAGATGGGGGGACGAGATACTGGGGGCAGACATGGGGGGACAAGATACTGGGGGCAGAGATGGGGGGACAAGATACTGGGGGCAGACATGGGGGGACAAGATTGGGGGACAAGATACTAGGGGAGAGATGGGGGGACAAGATACTGGGGGCAGAGATGGGGGGACAAGATACTAGGGGAGAGATGGGGGGACAAGATACTGGGGGCAGAGATGGGGGGACAAGATACTGGGGGCAGACATGGGGGGACAAGATTGGGGGACAAGATACTAGGGGAGAGATGGGGGGACAAGATACTGGGGGCAGAGATGGGGGGACAAGATACTGGGGGCAGAGATGGGGGGACAAGATACTAGGGGAGAGATGGGGGGACAAGATACTGGGGGCAGAGATGGGGGGACAAGATACTGGGGGAAGAGATGGGAGGGGACAAGATTGGGGGACAAGATACTGGGCGCAGAGATGGGGGGACAAGATACTAGGGGAGAGATGGGGGGACAAGATACTGGGGGCAGAGATGGGGGGACAAGATACTGGAGGCAGAGATGGGGGGACAAGATACTGGAGGCAGAGATGGGGGGGACAAGATACTGGGGGAGAGATGGGGGGACAAGATACTGGAGGCAGAGATGGGGGGGACGAGATACTGGGGGCAGAAATGGGGACAAGATACTGGGGAAGAGATGGGGGGGACAAAATGGGGGCAGAGATGGGGGGACCGAGACAGGGGGATCGAGATGGGGGGGGGCAAGATACTGGGGGCAGAGATGGGGGGGACAAGATACTGGAGGCAGAGATGGGGGGGGACGAGATACTGGGGGCAAGATGGCGGGGCAGAGATGGTGGGGACGAGATACTGGGGGCAGAGATAAGGGGGACAAGATACTGGGGGCAGACATGGGGGGACAAGATTGGGGGACAAGATACTAGGGGAGAGATGGGGGGACAAGATACTGGGGGCAGAGATGGGGGGACAAGATACTAGGGGAGAGATGGGGGGACAAGATACTGGGGGCAGAGATGGGGGGACAAGATACTGGGGGCAGACATGGGGGGACAAGATTGGGGGACAAGATACTAGGGGAGAGATGGGGGGACAAGATACTGGGGGCAGAGATGGGGGGACAAGATACTGGGGGCAGAGATGGGGGGACAAGATACTAGGGGAGAGATGGGGGGACAAGATACTGGGGGCAGAGATGGGGGGACAAGATACTGGGGGAAGAGATGGGAGGGGACAAGATTGGGGGACAAGATACTAGGGGAGAGATGGGGGGACAAGATACTGGGGGAAGAGATGGGGGACAAGATACTAGGGGCAGAGATGGGGGGACGAGATACTGGGGGCAGAGATGGGGGGACGAGATACTGGGGGCAGAGATGGGGGGACGAGATACTGGGGGCAGAGATGGGGGGACAAGATACTAGGGGAGAGATGGGGGGGACAAGATACTGGGGGCAGACATGGGGGGACAAGATACTGGGGGAGAGATGGGGGGACAAGATACTGGAGGCAGAGATGGGGGGGACAAGATACTGGGGGCAGAGATAAGGGGGACAAGATACTGTAGAAAGAGATGGGGGGGACAAGATACTGGAGGCAGAGATGGGGGGGACAAGATACTGGAGGCAGAGATGGGGGGGACAAGATACTGGGGGCAGAGATGGAGGGACATGAAGCTGGGGGCAGAGATGGGGGGACAAGATACTGGGGGCAGAGATGGGGGGGACGAGATACTGGGGGCAGAAATGGGGACAAGATACTGGGGGCAGAGATGGGAGGGGACAAGATTGGGGGACAAGATACTAGGGGAGAGATGGGGGGACAAGATACTGGGGGCAGAGATGTGGGGGACAAGATACTGGAGGCAGAGATGGGGGGGACAAGATACTGGGGGAGAGATGGGGGGACAAGATACTGGGGGCAGAGATGGGAGGGGACAAGATGGGGGGACAAGATACTGGGGGCAGACATGGGGGGACAAGATACTGGGGGAGAGATGGGGGGACAAGATACTGGAGGCAGAGATGGGGGGACAAGATACTGGAGGCAGAGATGGGGGGACAAGATACTGGGGGAGAGATGGGGGGACAAGATACTGGAGGCAGAGATGGGGGGACAAGATACTGGGGGCAGAAATGGGGACAAGATACTGGGGAAGAGATGGGGGGACAAAATGGGGGCAAGATGGGGGGCCGAGATGGTGGGGACGAGATACTGGGGGCAGAGATGGGGGGACGAGATACTGGGGGCAGAGATGGGGGGACGAGATACTGGGGGGAGAGATGGGGGGGGACGAGATACTAGGGGAGAGATGGGGGGGACAAGATACTGGAGGCAGAGATGGGGGGGACAAGATACTGGAGGCAGAGATTGGGGGGACAAGATACTAGGGGAGAGATGGGGGGGACAAGATACTGGGGGCAGAGATGGGGGGGACAAGATACTGGGGGCAGAGATGGGGGGACAAGATACTAGGGGAGAGATGGGGGGACAAGATACTGTAGGCAGAGATGGGGGGACAAGATACTGGAGGCAGAGATGGGGGGGGACAAGATTGGGGGACAAGATACTAGGGGAGAGATGGGGGGACAAGATACTGGAGGCAGAGATGGGGGGACGAGATACTGGGGGCAGAAATGGGGACAAGATACTGGGGGCAGAGATGGGAGGGGACAAGATTGGGGGACAAGATACTAGGGGAGAGATGGGGGGGACAAGATACTGGGGGAGAGATGGGGGGACAAAATGGGGGCGAGATGGTGGGGGCGAGATACTGGGGGGAGAGATGGGGGACAAGATTGGGGGACAAGATACTAGTGGAGAGATGGGGGGACAAGATTGGGGGACAAGATACTAGGGGAGAGATGGGGGGACAAGATACTGGAGGCAGAGATGGGGGGGACGAGATACTGGGGGCAGAAATGGGGACAAGATACTGGGGGCAAAGATGGGAGGGGACAAGATTGGGGGACAAGATACTAGGGGAGAGATGGGGGGACAAGATACTGGAGGCAGAGATGGGGGGGACGAGATACTGGGGGCAGAAATGGGGACAAGATACTGGAGGCAGAGATGGGGGGGGACGAGATACTGGGGGCAGAAATGGGGACGAGATACTGGGGGCAGAAATGGGGACGAGATACTGGGGGCAGAGATGGGAGGGGACAAGATTGGGGGACAAGATACTAGGGGAGAGATGGGGGGACGAGATACTGGGGGCAGAGATGGGGGGGACGAGATACTGGGGGCAGAGATAAGGGGGACGAGATACTGGGGGCAGAGATGAGGGGACAAGATGCTGGGGGCAGAGATGGGGGGACAAGATTGGGGGACAAGATACTAGGGGAGAGATGGGGGGACGAGATACTGGGGGCAGAGATGGGGGGGACGAGATACTGGGGGCAGAGATAAGGGGGACGAGATACTGGGGGCAGAGATGGGGGGACAAGATGCTGGGGGCAGAGATGGGGGGGACAAGATGCTGGGGGCAGAGATGGGGGGGACAAGATGCTGGGGGCAGAGATGGGGGGGACAAGATGCTGGGGGCAGAGATGGGGGGGACAAGATGCTGGGGGCAGAGATGGGGGGGGACAAGATGCTGGGGGCAGAGATGGGGGGGACAAGATGCTGGGGGCAGAGATGGGGGGGACAAGATGCTGGGGGCAGAGATGGGGGGGACAAGATGCTGGGGGCAGAGATGGGGGGGACAAGATGCTGGGGGCAGAGATGGGGGGACAAGATACTGGGGGAAGAGATGGGGGGACAAGATACTGGGGGAAGAGATGGGAGGGGACAAGATTGGGGGACAAGATACTGGGCGCAGAGATGGGGGGACAAGATTGGGGGACAAGATACTGGGCGCAGAGATGGGGGGACAAGATACTGGGGGCAGAGATAAGGGGGACAAGATACTGGGGGAAGAGATGGGGGACAAGATACTAGGGGCAGAGATGGGGGGGACGAGATACTGGGGGCAGAGATGGGGGGGACGAGATACTGGGGGCAGAGATAAGGGGGACGAGATACTGGGGGCAGAGATAAGGGGGACAAGATACTGGGGGAAGAGATGGGGGACAAGATACTAGGGGCAGAGATGGGGGGACGAGATACTGGGGGCAGAGATGGGGGGACGAGATACTGGGGGCAGAGATGGGGGGACGAGATACTGGGGGCAGAGATGGGAGGGGACAAGATACTGTGGGCAGAGATGGGAGGGGACAAGATTGGGGGACAAGATACTGGGGGCAGAGATCGGGGAGGACAAGATACTGGGGGCAGAGATGGGGGGACAAGATACTGGGGGCAGAGATGGGGGGGATAAGATACTGGGGGAGAGATGGGGGACAAGATACTGGAGGCAGAGATGGGGGGGGACAAGATACTGGAGGCAGAGATGGGGGGGGACGAGATACTGGGGGCAGAAATGGGGACAAGATACTGGGGGCAGAGATGGGAGGGGACAAGATTGGGGGACAAGATACTAGGGGAGAGATGGGGGGGACAAGATACTGGGGGAGATGGGGGGACAAAATGGGGGCGAGATGGTGGGGGCGAGATACTGGGGGGAGAGATGGGGGACAAGATTGGGGGACAAGATACTAGGGGAGAGATGGGGGGACAAGATTGGGGGACAAGATACTAGGGGACAAGATTGGGGGACAAGATACTAGGGGAGAGATGGGGGGACGAGATACTGGAGGCAGAGATGGGGGGGACGAGATACTGGGGGAAGAAATGGGGGGACAAGATACTGGAGGCAGAGATGGGGGGGGACGAGATACTGGGGGCAGAAATGGGGACAAGATACTGGGGGCAGAGATGGGAGGGGACAAGATTGGGGGACAAGATACTAGGGGAGAGATGGGGGGACAAGATACTGGGGGCAGAGATGTGGGGGACAAGATACTGGAGGCAGAGATGGGGGGGACGAGATACTGGGGGCAGAGATGGGGGGGACGAGATACTGGGGGCAGAGATAAGGGGGACAAGATACTGGGGGCAGAGATGGGAGGGGACAAGATTGGGGGACAAGATACTAGGGTCAGAGATGGGGGGACGAGATGCTGGGGGCAGAGATGGGGGGACAAGATGCTGGGGGCAGAGATGGGGGGACGAGATGCTGGGGGCAGAGATGGGGGGACAAGATGCTGGGGGCAGAGATGGGGGGACAAGATGCTGGGGGCAGAGATGGGGGGGACAAGATGCTGGGGGCAGAGATGGGGGGGACAAGATGCTGGGGGCAGAGATGGGGGGGACAAGATGCTGGGGGCAGAGATGGGGGGGACAAGATGCTGGGGGCAGAGATGGGGGGACAAGATGCTGGGGGCAGAGATGGGGGGACAAGATACTGGAGGCAGAGATGGGGGGGACGAGATACTGGAGGCAGAGATGGGGGGGACGAGATACTGGGGGCAGAGATGGGGGGGACGAGATACTGGGGGCAGAGATGGGGGGGACGAGATACTGGGGGCAGAGATAAGGGGGACAAGATACTGGGGGCAGAGATGGGGGGACAAGATACTGGGGGAAGAGATGGGAGAGGACAAGATTGGGGGACAAGATACTGGGCGCAGAGATGGGGGGACAAGATACTGGGGGCAGAGATAAGGGGGACAAGATACTGGGGGCAGAGATAAGGGGGACAAGATACTGGGGGCAGAGATGGGAGGGGACAAGATTGGGGGACAAGATACTGGGGGCAGAGATCGGGAGGACAAGATACTGGGGGCAGAGATGGGAGGGGACAAGATACTGTGGGCAGAGATGGGAGGGGACAAGATTGGGGGACAAGATACTGGGGGCAGAGATCGGGAGGACAAGATACTGGGGGCAGAGATGGGGGGACAAGATACTGGGGGCAGAGATGGGGGGACAAGATACTGGGGGCAGAGATGGGGGGGACAAGATACTGGAGGCAGAGATGGGGGGGACGAGATACTGGGGGCAGAAATGGGGACAAGATACTGGGGAAGAGATGGGGGGGACAAAATGGGGGCAGAGATGGGGGGACCGAGACAGGGGGATCGAGATGGGGGGGGCAAGATACTGGGGGCAGAGATGGGGGGGACAAGATACTGGAGGCAGAGATGGGGGGGGACGAGATACTGGGGGCAAGATGGCGGGGCAGAGATGGTGGGGACGAGATACTGGGGGCAGAGATAAGGGGGACAAGATACTGTAGACAGAGATGGGGGGGACAAGATTGGGGGACAAGATACTAGGGGAGAGATGGGGGGACAAGATACTGGAGGCAGAGATGGGGGGGACAAGATACTGGGGGCAGAGATAAGGGGGACAAGATACTGTAGACAGAGATGGGGGGGACAAGATACTGGAGGCAGAGATGGGGGGGACAAGATACTGGAGGCAGAGATGGGGGGGACAAGATACTGGGGGCAGAGATGGAGGGACATGAAGCTGGGGGCAGAGATGGGGGACATGAAGCTGGGGGCAGAGATGGGGGGACAAGATACTGGGGGCAGACATGGGGGGACAAGATACTGGGGGAGAGATGGGGGGACAAGATACTGGAGGCAGAGATGGGGGGACAAGATACTGGAGGCAGAGATGGGGGGGACAAGATACTGGGGGAGAGATGGGGGGACAAGATACTGGAGGCAGAGATGGGGGGGACGAGATACTGGGGGCAGAAATGGGGACAAGATACTGGGGAAGAGATGGGGGGGACAAAATGGGGGCAGAGATGGGGGGACCGAGACAGGGGGATCGAGATGGGGGGGGGCAAGATACTGGGGGCAGAGATGGGGGGGACAAGATACTGGAGGCAGAGATGGGGGGGGGACGAGATACTGGGGGCAAGATGGCGGGGCAGAGATGGTGGGGACGAGATACTGGGGGCAGAGATAAGGGGGACAAGATACTGTAGACAGAGATGGGGGGGACAAGATACTGGAGGCAGAGATGGGGGGGACAAGATTGGGGGACAAGATACTAGGGGAGAGATGGGGGGACAAGATACTGGAGGCAGAGATGGGGGGGACAAGATACTGGGGGCAGAGATAAGGGGGACAAGATACTGTAGACAGAGATGGGGTGGACAAGATACTGGAGGCAGAGATGGGGGGGACAAGATACTGGAGGCAGAGATGGGGGGGACAAGATACTGGAGGCAGAGATGGGGGGGACAAGATACTGGAGGCAGAGATGGGGGGGACAAGATACTGGAGGCAGAGATGGGGGGGACAAGATACTGGGGGAGAGATGGGGGGACAAGATACTGGAGGCAGAGATGGGAGGGGACAAGATTGGGGGACAAGATACTAGGGTCAGAGATGGGGGGACGAGATGCTGGGGGCAGAGATGGGGGGACGAGATGCTGGGGGCAGAGATGGGGGGACAAGATGCTGGGGGCAGAGATGGGGGGACAAGATGCTGGGGGCAGAGATGGGGGGGACAAGATGCTGGGGGCAGAGATGGGGGGGACAAGATGCTGGGGGCAGAGATGGGGGGGACAAGATGCTGGGGGCAGAGATGGGGGGGGACAAGATGCTGGGGGCAGAGATGGGGGGACAAGATGCTGGGGGCAGAGATGGGGGGACAAGATACTGGAGGCAGAGATGGGGGGGACAAGATACTGGAGGCAGAGATGGGGGGGACGAGATACTGGGGGCAGAGATGGGGGGGACGAGATACTGGGGGCAGAGATGGGGGGGACGAGATACTGGGGGCAGAGATAAGGGGGACAAGATACTGGGGGCAGAGATGGGGGGACAAGATACTGGGGGAAGAGATGGGAGAGGACAAGATTGAGGGACAAGATACTGGGCGCAGAGATGGGGGGACAAGATACTGGGGGCAGAGATAAGGGGGACAAGATACTGGGGGCAGAGATAAGGGGGACAAGATACTGGGGGAAGAGATGGGGGACGAGATACTAGGGGCAGAGATGGGGGGACGAGATACTGGGGGCAGAGATGGGGGGACGAGATACTGGGGGCAGAGATGGGGGGACAAGATACTGGGGGCAGAGATGGGAGGGGACAAGATACTGTGGGCAGAGATGGGAGGGGACAAGATTGGGGGACAAGATACTGGGGGCAGAGATCGGGAGGACAAGATACTGGGGGCAGAGATGGGGGGACAAGATACTGGGGGCAGAGATGGGGGGACAAGATACTGGGGGCAGAGATGGGGGGACAAGATACTGGGGGCAGAGATGGGGGGGACAAGATACTGGGGGAGAGATGGGGGGACAAGATACTGGAGGCAGAGATGGGGGGGACGAGATACTGGGGGCAGAAATGGGGACGAGATACTGGGGGCAGAAATGGGGACAAGATACTGGGGAAGAGATGGGGGGGACAAAATGGGGGCAGAGATGGGGGGACCGAGACAGGGGGATCGAGATGGGGGGGGGGCAAGATACTGGGGGCAGAGATGGGGGGGACAAGATACTGGAGGCAGAGATGGGGGGGGACGAGATACTGGGGGCAAGATGGCGGGGCAGAGATGGTGGGGACGAGATACTGGGGGCAGAGATAAGGGGGACAAGATACTGTAGACAGAGATGGGGGGGACAAGATACTGGAGGCAGAGATGGGGGGGGGACAAGATTGGGGGACAAGATACTAGGGGAGAGATGGGGGGACAAGATACTGGAGGCAGAGATGGGGGGGACAAGATACTGGGGGCAGAGATAAGGGGGACAAGATACTGTAGACAGAGATGGGGTGGACAAGATACTGGAGGCAGAGATGGGGGGGACAAGATACTGGAGGCAGAGATGGGGGGGACAAGATACTGGAGGCAGAGATGGGGGGGACAAGATACTGGGGGCAGAGATGGAGGGACATGAAGCTGGGGGAAGAGATGGGGGGACATGAAGCTGGGGGCAGAGATGGGGGACATGAAGCTGGGGGCAGAGATGGGGGGACAAGATACTGGGGGAGAGATGGGGGGACAAGATACTGGAGGCAGAGATGGGGGGACAAGATACTGGAGGCAGAGATGGGGGGACAAGATACTGGAGGCAGAGATGGGGGGACAAGATACTGGAGGCAGAAATGGGGACAAGATACTGGGGAAGAGATGGGGGGACAAAATGGGGGCAAGATGGCGGGGCAGAGATGGTGGGGACGAGATACTGGGGGCAGAGATGGGGGGACGAGATACTAGGGGAGAGATGGGGGGACGAGATACTGGAGGCAGAGATGGGGGGGACAAGATACTGGAGGCAGAGATGGGGGGGACAAGATACTGGAGGCAGAGATGGGGGGGACAAGATACTGGAGGCAGAGATGGGGGGGACAAGATACTAGGGGAGAGATGGGGGGGACAAGATACTGGGGGCAGAGATGGGGGGACAAGATACTAGGGGAGAGATGGGGGACAAGATACTAGGGGAGAGATGGGGGGACAAGATACTAGGGGAGAGATGGGGGGACAAGATACTGGAGGCAGAGATGGGGGGGGACAAGATACTGGAGGCAGAGATGGGGGGGGACAAGATTGGGGGACAAGATACTAGGGGAGAGATGGGGGGACAAGATACTGGAGGCAGAGATGGGGGGGACGAGATACTGGGGGCAGAAATGGGGACAAGATACTGGGGGCAGAGATGGGAGGGGACAAGATTGGGGGACAAGATACTAGGGGAGAGATGGGGGGGACAAGATACTGGGGGAGAGATTGGGGGACAAAATGGGGGCGAGATGGTGGGGGCGAGATACTGGGGGGAGAGATGGGGGGACAAGATACTAGGGGAGAGATGGGGGGACAAGATACTGGAGGCAGAGATGGGGGGACGAGATACTGGGGGCAGAAATGGGGACAAGATACTGGGGGCAGAGATGGGAGGGGACAAGATTGGGGGACAAGATACTAGGGGAGAGATGGGGGGACAAGATACTGGAGGCAGAGATGGGGGGGACGAGATACTGGGGGCAGAAATGGGGGGACGAGATACTGGGGGCAGAAATGGGGACGAGATACTGGGGGCAGAGATGGGAGGGGACAAGATTGGGGGACAAGATACTAGGGGAGAGATGGGGGGACAAGATACTGGGGGCAGAGATGTGGGGGACAAGATACTGGAGGCAGAGATGGGGGGGACGAGATACTGGGGGCAGAGATGGGGGGGACGAGATACTGGGGGCAGAGATAAGGGGGACAAGATACTGGGGGCAGAGATGAGGGGACAAGATACTGGGGGCAGAGATGGGGGGACAAGATACTAGGGGAGAGATGGGGGGACAAGATACTGGGGGCAGAGATGAGGGGACAAGATACTGGGGGCAGAGATGGGAGGGGACAAGATTGGGGGACGAGATACTAGGGGCAGAGATGGGGGGACGAGATACTGGGGGCAGAGATGGGGGGACGAGATACTGGGGGCAGAGATGGGGGGACGAGATACTGGGGGCAGAGATGGGGGGACAAGATACTGGGGGCAGACATGGGGGGACAAGATACTGGGGGCAGAGATGGGGGGACAAGATACTGGGGGCAGACATGGGGGGACAAGATTGGGGGACAAGATACTAGGGGAGAGATGGGGGGACAAGATACTGGGGGCAGAGATGGGGGGACAAGATTGGGGGACGAGATACTGGGGGCAGAGATGGGGGGACGAGATACTGGGGGCAGAGATGGGGGGACGAGATACTGGGGGCAGAGATGGGGGGACGAGATACTGGGGGCAGAGATGGGGGGACGAGATACTGGGGGCAGACATGGGGGGACAAGATACTGGGGGCAGAGATGGGGGGACAAGATACTGGGGGCAGACATGGGGGGACAAGATTGGGGGGACAAGATACTAGGGGAGAGATGGGGGGACAAGATACTGGGGGCAGAGATGGGGGGACAAGATACTAGGGGAGAGATGGGGGGACAAGATACTGGGGGCAGAGATGGGGGGACAAGATACTGGGGGCAGACATGGGGGGACAAGATTGGGGGACAAGATACTAGGGGAGAGATGGGGGGACAAGATACTGGGGGCAGAGATGGGGGGGACAAGATACTGGGGGCAGAGATGGGGGGACAAGATACTAGGGGAGAGATGGGGGGACAAGATACTGGGGGCAGAGATGGGGGGACAAGATACTGGGGGAAGAGATGGGAGGGGACAAGATTGGGGGACAAGATACTAGGGGAGAGATGGGGGGACAAGATACTGGGGGAAGAGATGGGGGACAAGATACTAGGGGCAGAGATGGGGGGACGAGATACTGGGGGCAGAGATGGGGGGACGAGATACTGGGGGCAGAGATGGGGGGACAAGATACTAGGGGAGAGATGGGGGGGACAAGATACTGGGGGCAGACATGGGGGGACAAGATACTGGGGGAGAGATGGGGGGACAAGATACTGGAGGCAGAGATGGGGGGGACAAGATACTGGGGGCAGAGATAAGGGGGACAAGATACTGTAGAAAGAGATGGGGGGGACAAGATACTGGAGGCAGAGATGGGGGGGACAAGATACTGGAGGCAGAGATGGGGGGGACAAGATACTGGGGGCAGAGATGGAGGGACATGAAGCTGGGGGCAGAGATGGGGGGACAAGATACTGGGGGCAGAGATGGGGGGGACGAGATACTGGGGGCAGAAATGGGGACAAGATACTGGGGGCAGAGATGGGAGGGGACAAGATTGGGGGACAAGATACTAGGGGAGAGATGGGGGGACAAGATACTGGGGGCAGAGATGTGGGGGACAAGATACTGGAGGCAGAGATGGGGGGGACAAGATACTGGGGGAGAGATGGGGGGGACAAGATACTGGGGGCAGAGATGGGAGGGGACAAGATGGGGGGACAAGATACTGGGGGCAGACATGGGGGGACAAGATACTGGGGGAGAGATGGGGGGACAAGATACTGGAGGCAGAGATGGGGGGACAAGATACTGGAGGCAGAGATGGGGGGACAAGATACTGGGGGAGAGATGGGGGGACAAGATACTGGAGGCAGAGATGGGGGGACAAGATACTGGGGGCAGAAATGGGGACAAGATACTGGGGAAGAGATGGGGGGACAAAATGGGGGCAAGATGGGGGGCCGAGATGGTGGGGACGAGATACTGGGGGCAGAGATGGGGGGACGAGATACTGGGGGCAGAGATGGGGGGACGAGATACTGGGGGGAGAGATGGGGGGGGACGAGATACTAGGGGAGAGATGGGGGGGACAAGATACTGGAGGCAGAGATGGGGGGGACAAGATACTGGAGGCAGAGATGGGGGGGACAAGATACTAGGGGAGAGATGGGGGGGACAAGATACTGGGGGCAGAGATGGGGGGGACAAGATACTGGGGGCAGAGATGGGGGGGACAAGATACTGGGGGCAGAGATGGGGGGACAAGATACTAGGGGAGAGATGGGGGGACAAGATACTGTAGGCAGAGATGGGGGGACAAGATACTGGAGGCAGAGATGGGGGGGACAAGATTGGGGGACAAGATACTAGGGGAGAGATGGGGGGACAAGATACTGGAGGCAGAGATGGGGGGACGAGATACTGGGGGCAGAAATGGGGACAAGATACTGGGGGCAGAGATGGGAGGGGACAAGATTGGGGGACAAGATACTAGGGGAGAGATGGGGGGGACAAGATACTGGGGGAGAGATGGGGGGACAAAATGGGGGCGAGATGGTGGGGGCGAGATACTGGGGGGAGAGATGGGGGACAAGATTGGGGGACAAGATACTAGGGGAGAGATGGGGGGACAAGATTGGGGGACAAGATACTAGGGGAGAGATGGGGGGACAAGATACTGGAGGCAGAGATGGGGGGGACGAGATACTGGGGGCAGAAATGGGGACAAGATACTGGGGGCAAAGATGGGAGGGGACAAGATTGGGGGACAAGATACTAGGGGAGAGATGGGGGGACAAGATACTGGAGGCAGAGATGGGGGGGACGAGATACTGGGGGCAGAAATGGGGACAAGATACTGGAGGCAGAGATGGGGGGGGGACGAGATACTGGGGGCAGAAATGGGGACGAGATACTGGGGGCAGAAATGGGGACGAGATACTGGGGGCAGAGATGGGAGGGGACAAGATTGGGGGACAAGATACTAGGGGAGAGATGGGGGGACGAGATACTGGGGGCAGAGATGGGGGGGACGAGATACTGGGGGCAGAGATAAGGGGGACGAGATACTGGGGGCAGAGATGAGGGGACAAGATGCTGGGGGCAGAGATGGGGGGACAAGATTGGGGGACAAGATACTAGGGGAGAGATGGGGGGACGAGATACTGGGGGCAGAGATGGGGGGGACGAGATACTGGGGGCAGAGATGGGGGGGACAAGATGCTGGGGGCAGAGATGGGGGGGACAAGATGCTGGGGGCAGAGATGGGGGGGACAAGATGCTGGGGGCAGAGATGGGGGGACAAGATACTGGGGGAAGAGATGGGGGGACAAGATACTGGGGGAAGAGATGGGAGGGGACAAGATTGGGGGACAAGATACTGGGCGCAGAGATGGGGGGACAAGATTGGGGGACAAGATACTGGGCGCAGAGATGGGGGGACAAGATACTGGGGGCAGAGATAAGGGGGACAAGATACTGGGGGAAGAGATGGGGGACAAGATACTAGGGGCAGAGATGGGGGGGACGAGATACTGGGGGCAGAGATGGGGGGACGAGATACTGGGGGGAGAGATGGGGGGGGACGAGATACTAGGGGAGAGATGGGGGGGACAAGATACTGGAGGCAGAGATGGGGGGGACAAGATACTGGAGGCAGAGATGGGGGGGACAAGATACTAGGGGAGAGATGGGGGGGACAAGATACTGGGGGCAGAGATGGGGGGGGACAAGATACTGGGGGCAGAGATGGGGGGACAAGATACTAGGGGAGAGATGGGGGGACAAGATACTGTAGGCAGAGATGGGGGGACAAGATACTGGAGGCAGAGATGGGGGGGGACAAGATTGGGGGACAAGATACTAGGGGAGAGATGGGGGGGACAAGATACTGGAGGCAGAGATGGGGGGACGAGATACTGGGGGCAGAAATGGGGACAAGATACTGGGGGCAGAGATGGGAGGGGACAAGATTGGGGGACAAGATACTAGGGGAGAGATGGGGGGGACAAGATACTGGGGGAGAGATGGGGGGACAAAATGGGGGCGAGATGGTGGGGGCGAGATACTGGGGGGAGAGATGGGGGACAAGATTGGGGGACAAGATACTAGGGGAGAGATGGGGGGACAAGATTGGGGGACAAGATACTAGGGGAGAGATGGGGGGACAAGATACTGGAGGCAGAGATGGGGGGGACGAGATACTGGGGGCAGAAATGGGGACAAGATACTGGGGGCAAAGATGGGAGGGGACAAGATTGGGGGACAAGATACTAGGGGAGAGATGGGGGGACAAGATACTGGAGGCAGAGATGGGGGGGACGAGATACTGGGGGCAGAAATGGGGACAAGATACTGGAGGCAGAGATGGGGGGGGACGAGATACTGGGGGCAGAAATGGGGACGAGATACTGGGGGCAGAAATGGGGACGAGATACTGGGGGCAGAGATGGGAGGGGACAAGATTGGGGGACAAGATACTAGGGGAGAGATGGGGGGACGAGATACTGGGGGCAGAGATGGGGGGGACGAGATACTGGGGGCAGAGATAAGGGGGACGAGATACTGGGGGCAGAGATGAGGGGACGAGATACTGGGGGCAGAGATGAGGGGACAAGATGCTGGGGGCAGAGATGGGGGGACAAGATTGGGGGACAAGATACTAGGGGAGAGATGGGGGGACGAGATACTGGGGGCAGAGATGGGGGGGACGAGATACTGGGGGCAGAGATAAGGGGGACGAGATACTGGGGGCAGAGATGGGGGGACAAGATGCTGGGGGCAGAGATGGGGGGGACAAGATGCTGGGGGCAGAGATGGGGGGGACAAGATGCTGGGGGCAGAGATGGGGGGGACAAGATGCTGGGGGCAGAGATGGGGGGGACAAGATGCTGGGGGCAGAGATGGGGGGGACAAGATGCTGGGGGCAGAGATGGGGGGGACAAGATGCTGGGGGCAGAGATGGGGGGGACAAGATGCTGGGGGCAGAGATGGGGGGGACAAGATGCTGGGGGCAGAGATGGGGGGGACAAGATGCTGGGGGCAGAGATGGGGGGGACAAGATGCTGGGGGCAGAGATGGGGGGGACAAGATGCTGGGGGCAGAGATGGGGGGACAAGATACTGGGGGAAGAGATGGGGGGACAAGATACTGGGGGAAGAGATGGGAGGGGACAAGATTGGGGGACAAGATACTGGGCGCAGAGATGGGGGGACAAGATTGGGGGACAAGATACTGGGCGCAGAGATGGGGGGACAAGATACTGGGGGCAGAGATAAGGGGGACAAGATACTGGGGGAAGAGATGGGGGACAAGATACTAGGGGCAGAGATGGGGGGGACGAGATACTGGGGGCAGAGATGGGGGGGACGAGATACTGGGGGCAGAGATAAGGGGGACGAGATACTGGGGGCAGAGATAAGGGGGACAAGATACTGGGGGAAGAGATGGGGGACAAGATACTAGGGGCAGAGATGGGGGGACGAGATACTGGGGGCAGAGATGGGGGGACGAGATACTGGGGGCAGAGATGGGGGGACGAGATACTGGGGGCAGAGATGGGAGGGGACAAGATACTGTGGGCAGAGATGGGAGGGGACAAGATTGGGGGACAAGATACTGGGGGCAGAGATCGGGAGGACAAGATACTGGGGGCAGAGATGGGGGGACAAGATACTGGGGGCAGAGATGGGGGGGATAAGATACTGGGGGAGAGATGGGGGACAAGATACTGGAGGCAGAGATGGGGGGGACGAGATACTGGGGGCAGAAATGGGGACAAGATACTGGGGAAGAGATGGGGGGGACAAAATGGGGGCAGAGATGGGGGGACCGAGACAGGGGGATCGAGATGGGGGGGGGCAAGATACTGGGGGCAGAGATGGGGGGGACAAGATACTGGAGGCAGAGATGGGGGGGACAAGATACTGGAGGCAGAGATGGGGGGGGACGAGATACTGAGGGCAAGATGGCGGGGCAGAGATGGTGGGGACGAGATACTGGGGGCAGAGATGGGAGGGGACAAGATGCTGGGGGCAGACATGGGGGGACAAGATGCTGGGGGCAGACATGGGGGGACAAGATACTGGGGGCAGAGATGGGGGAAACAAGATACTGGGGGCAGAGATGGGGGGGACAAGATACTGGGGGCAGAGATGGGAGGGGACAAGATTGGGGGACAAGATACTGGGGGCAGAGATGGGGGGGACAAGATACTGGGGGAGAGATGGGGGGACAAGATACTGGAGGCAGAGATGGGGGGGACAAGATACTGGGGGAGAGATGGGGGGACAAGATACTGGAGGCAGAGATGGGGGGGACGAGATACTGGGGGCAGAAATGGGGACGAGATACTGGGGGCAGAAATGGGGACAAGATACTGGGGAAGAGATGGGGGGACCGAGACAGGGGGATCGAGATGGGGGGGGGGCAAGATACTGGAGGCAGAGATGGGGGGGACAAGATACTGGAGGCAGAGATAAGGGGGACAAGATACTGTAGACAGAGATGGGGGGGACAAGATACTGGAGGCAGAGATGGGGGGGGACAAGATACTGGAGGCAGAGATGGGGGGGACAAGATACTGGAGGCAGAGATGGGGGGGACAAGATACTGGGGGCAGAGATGGAGGGACATGAAGCTGGGGGCAGAGATGGGGGACATGAAGCTGGGGGCAGAGATGGGGGGACAAGATACTGGGGGCAGACATGGGGGGACAAGATACTGGGGGAGAGATGGGGGGACAAGATACTGGAGGCAGAGATGGGGGGACAAGATACTGGAGGCAGAGATGGGGGGGACAAGATACTGGGGGAGAGATGGGGGGACAAGATACTGGAGGCAGAGATGGGGGGGACGAGATACTGGGGGCAGAAATGGGGACAAGATACTGGGGAAGAGATGGGGGGGACAAAATGGGGGCAGAGATGGGGGGGACCGAGACAGGGGGATCGAGATGGGGGGGGGGCAAGATACTGGGGGCAGAGATGGGGGGGACAAGATACTGGAGGCAGAGATGGGGGGGGACGAGATACTGGGGGCAAGATGGCGGGGCAGAGATGGTGGGGACGAGATACTGGGGGCAGAGATAAGGGGGACAAGATACTGTAGACAGAGATGGGGGGGGACAAGATACTGGAGGCAGAGATGGGGGGACAAGATACTGGAGGCAGAGATGGGGGGACAAGATACTGGAGGCAGAAATGGGGACAAGATACTGGGGAAGAGATGGGGGGACAAAATGGGGGCAAGATGGCGGGGCAGAGATGGTGGGGACGAGATACTGGGGGCAGAGATGGGGGGACGAGATACTAGGGGAGAGATGGGGGGACAAGATACTGGAGGCAGAGATGGGGGGGACAAGATACTGGAGGCAGAGATGGGGGGGACAAGATACTAGGGGAGAGATGGGGGGGACAAGATACTGGGGGCAGAGATGGGGGGACAAGATACTAGGGGAGAGATGGGGGGACAAGATACTAGGGGAGAGATGGGGGGGACAAGATACTGGAGGCAGAGATGGGGGGGACGAGATACTGGGGGCAGAAATGGGGACAAGATACTGGGGGCAGAGATGGGAGGGGACAAGATTGGGGGACAAGATACTAGGGGAGAGATGGGGGGGACAAGATACTGGGGGAGAGATGGGGGGACAAAATGGGGGCGAGATGGTGGGGGCGAGATACTAGGGGGAGAGATGGGGGGACAAGATACTAGGGGAGAGATGGGGGGACAAGATACTAGGGGAGAGATGGGGGGACAAGATACTGGAGGCAGAGATGGGGGGGGACGAGATACTGGGGGCAGAAATGGGGACAAGATACTGGGGGCAGAGATGGGAGGGGACAAGATTGGGGGACAAGATACTAGGGGAGAGATGGGGGGACAAGATACTGGAGGCAGAGATGGGGGGGACGAGATACTGGGGGCAGAAATGGGGGGACGAGATACTGGGGGCAGAAATGGGGGGACGAGATACTGGGGGCAGAAATGGGGACGAGATACTGGGGGCAGAGATGGGAGGGGACAAGATTGGGGGACAAGATACTAGGGGAGAGATGGGGGGACAAGATACTGGGGGCAGAGATGTGGGGGACAAGATACTGGAGGCAGAGATGGGGGGGGACGAGATACTGGGGGCAGAGATGGGGGGGACGAGATACTGGGGGCAGAGATAAGGGGGACAAGATACTGGGGGCAGAGATGAGGGGACAAGATACTGGGGGCAGAGATGGGAGGGGACAAGATACTGGGGGCAGAGATGGGAGGGGACAAGATTGGGGGACGAGATACTAGGGGCAGAGATGGGGGGACGAGATACTGGGGGCAGAGATGGGGGGACGAGATACTGGGGGCAGAGATGGGGGGACAAGATACTGGGGGCAGACATGGGGGGACAAGATTGGGGGACAAGATACTAGGGGAGAGATGGGGGGACAAGATACTGGGGGCAGAGATGGGGGGACAAGATACTAGGGGAGAGATGGGGGGACAAGATACTGGGGGCAGAGATGGGGGGACAAGATACTGGGGGAAGAGATGGGAGGGGACAAGATTGGGGGACAAGATACTAGGGGAGAGATGGGGGGACAAGATACTGGGGGCAGAGATGGGGGGACAAGATACTGGGGGCAGAGATAAGGGGGACAAGATACTGGGGGCAGAGATAAGGGGGACAAGATACTGGGGGAAGAGATGGGGGACAAGATACTAGGGGCAGAGATGGGGGGACGAGATACTGGGGGCAGAGATGGGGGGGACAAGATACTAGGGGAGAGATGGGGGGACAAGATACTGGGGGGAGAGATGGGGGGGACAAGATACTGGGGGCAGAGATAAGGGGGACAAGATACTGTAGACAGAGATGGGGGGACAAGATACTGGAGGCAGAGATGGGGGGGGACAAGATACTGAGGCAGAGATGGGGGGGGACAAGATACTGGGGGCAGAGATGGAGGGACATGAAGCTGGGGGCAGAGATGGGGGGACATGAAGCTGGGGGCAGAGATGGGGGGACAAGATACTGGGGGCAGAGATGGGGGGGACGAGATACTGGGGGCAGAAATGGGGACAAGATACTGGGGGCAGAGATGGGAGGGGACAAGATTTGGGGACAAGATACTAGGGGAGAGATGGGGGGACAAGATACTGGGGGCAGAGATGTGGGGGACAAGATACTGGAGGCAGAGATGGGGGGGACGAGATACTGGGGGCAGAGATGGGGGGGACGAGATACTGGGGGCAGAGATAAGGGGGACAAGATACTGGGGGAGAGATGGGGGGACAAGATACTGGAGGCAGAGATGGGGGGACAAGATACTGGGGGCAGAGATGGGAGGGGACAAGATGGGGGGACAAGATACTGGGGGCAGACATGGGGGGACAAGATACTGGGGGAGAGATGGGGGGACAAGATACTGGAGGCAGAGATGGGGGGACAAGATACTGGGGGCAGAAATGGGGACAAGATACTGGGGAAGAGATGGGGGACAAAATGGGGGCAAGATGGCGGGGCAGAGATGGTGGGGACGAGATACTGGGGGCAGAGATGGGGGGACGAGATACTGGGGGCAGAGATGGGGGGACGAGATACTGGGGGCAGAGATGGGGGGACGAGATACTGGGGGGACGAGATACTAGGGGAGAGATGGGGGGGACAAGATACTGGAGGCAGAGATGGGGGGGGACAAGATACTGGAGGCAGAGATGGGGGGACAAGATACTAGGGGAGAGATGGGGGGACAAGATACTGGGGGCAGAGATGGGGGGACAAGATACTGGGGCAGAGATGGGGGGACAAGATACTAGGGGAGAGATGGGGGGGGACAAGATACTGGAGGCAGAGATGGGGGGGGACAAGATTGGGGGACAAGATACTAGGGGAGAGACGGGGGGACAAGATACTGGAGGCAGAGATGGGGGGGACGAGATACTGGGGGCAGAAATGGGGACAAGATACTGGGGGCAGAGATGGGAGGGGACAAGATTGGGGGACAAGATACTAGGGGAGAGATGGGGGGGACAAGATACTGGGGGAGAGATGGGGGGACAAAATGGGGGCGAGATGGTGGGGGCGAGATACTGGGGGGAGAGATGGGGGACAAGATTGGGGGACAAGATACTAGGGGAGAGATGGGGGGACAAGATACTAGGGGAGAGATGGGGGACAAGATACTGGAGGCAGAGATGGGGGGACAAGATACTGGGGGCAGAGATGGGAGGGGACAAGATTGGGGGACAAGATACTAGGGGAGAGATGTGGGGGACAAGATACTGGAGGCAGAGATGGGGGGGACGAGATACTGGGGGCAGAGATGGGGGGGACGAGATACTGGGGGCAGAGATGGGAGGGGACAAGATTGGGGGACAAGATACTGGGCGCAGAGATGGGGGGACAAGATACTGGGGGCAGAGATAAGGGGGACAAGATACTGGGGGCAGAGATAAGGGGGACAAGATACTGGGGGCAGAGATAAGGGGGACAAGATACTGGGGGCAGAGATAAGGGGGACAAGATACTGGGGGAAGAGATGGGGGACAAGATACTAGGGGCAGAGATGGGGGGACGAGATACTGGGGGCAGAGATGGGGGGACGAGATACTGGGGGCAGAGATGGGGGGACGAGATACTGGGGGCAGAGATGGGAGGGGACAAGATACTGTGGGCAGAGATGGGAGGGGACAAGATTGGGGGACAAGATACTGGGGGCAGAGATCGGGAGGACAAGATACTGGGGGCAGAGATGGGGGGACAAGATACTGGGGGCAGAGATGGGGGGACAAGATACTGGGGGCAGAGATGGGGGGGACGAGATACTGGGGGCAGAAATGGGGACAAGATACTGGGGAAGAGATGGGGGGGACAAAATGGGGGCAGAGATGGGGGGACCGAGACAGGGGGATCGAGATGGGGGGGCAAGATACTGGGGGCAGAGATGGGGGGGACGAGATACTGGGGGCAGAGATGGGAGGGGACAAGATGCTGGGGGCAGACATGGGGGGACAAGATGCTGGGGGCAGACATGGGGGGACAAGATGCTGGGGGCAGAGATGGGGGAGACAAGATACTGGGGGCAGAGATGGGGGGGACAAGATACTGGGGGCAGAGATGGGGGGGACAAGATACTGGGGGCAGAGATGGGGGGGACAAGATACTGGGGGCAGAGATGGGAGGGGACAAGATTGGGGGACGAGATACTGGGGGCAGAGATGGGACGAGATACTGGGGCAGAGATGGGGGGGGACGAGATACTGGGGCAGAGATGGGGGGACGAGACACTGTTGGCAGAGATGGCGGGACAAGACACTGTTGGCAGAGATGGCGGGACAAGACACTGTTGGCAGAGATGGCGGGGACAAGACACTGTTGGCAGAGATGGGGGGGACAAGACACTGTTGGCAGAGATGGGGGGGACAAGACACTGTTGGCAGAGATGGGGGGGACAAGACACTGTTGGCAGAGATGGGGGGACAAGACACTGTTGGCAGAGATGGGGGGACAAGACACTGTTGGCAGAGATGGGGGGACAAGACACTGTTGGCAGAGATGGGGGGACAAGATACTGGGGGCAGAGATGGGGGGACAAGATACTGGGGGCAGAGATGGGGGGACAAGATACTGGGGGCAGAGATGGGGGGACGAGATACTGGGGGCAGAGATGGGGGGACGAGATACTGGGGGCAGAGATGGGGGGACAAGATACTGGGGGCAGAGATGGGGGGACGAGATACTGGGGGCAGAGATGGGGGGACAAGATACTGGGGGCAGAGATGGGGGGACGAGATACTGGGGGCAGAGATGGGGGGACGAGATACTGGAGGCAGAGATGGGGGGACGAGATACTGGGGCAGAGATGGGAGGGGACAAGATTGGGGGACGAGATACTGGGGGCAGAGATGGGAGGGGACAAGATTGGGGGACAAGATACTGGGGGCAGAGATGGGGGGACAAGATACTGGGGGCAGAGATGGGGGGACGAGATACTGGGGGCAGAGATGGGGGGACGAGATACTGGAGGCAGAGATGGGGGGACGAGATACTGGAGGCAGAGATGGGGGGACGAGATACTGGGGCAGAGATGGGAGGGGACAAGATTGGGGGACAAGATACTAGGGGCAGAGATGGGGGACAAGATACTGGAGGCAGAGATGGGGTGACAAGATACTGGGGGCAGAGATGGGAGGGGACAAGATACTAGGGGCAGAGATGGGGGGACAAGATACTGGGGGCAGAGATGGGGGGACAAGATACTGGGGGCAGAGATGGGGGGGGACCGAGACGGGGGGATCGAGACGGGGGGCAAGATACTGGGGGCAGAGATGGGAGGGGACAAGATTGGGGGACAAGATACTAGGGGCAGAGATGGGGGGACAAGATACTAGGGCAGAAATGGGGGGGACATGAAGCTGGGGGCAGATATGGGGGACATGAAGCTGGGGGCAGATATGGGGAGGGATAAGATGCTGGGGGTAGAAATGGGGGATTAAGATGCTGGGGGTAGAAATGGGGGGACAAGATACTGGAGGAAGAGATGGGGGACAAGTTACTGGGGGCAGAGATGGGGGGACAAGACACTGTTGGCAGAGATGGGGGGACAAGACACTGTTGGCAGAGATGGGGGACAAGACACTGTTGGCAGAGATGGGGGGACAAGACACTGTTGGCAGAGATGGGGGGACAAGACACTGTTGGCAGAGATGGGGGGACAAGACACTGTTGGCAGAGATGGCGGGGACAAGACACTGTTGGCAGAGATGGGGGGGGACAAGACACTGTTGGCAGAGATGGGGGGGACAAGACACTGTTGGCAGAGATGGGGGGGACAAGACACTGTTGGCAGAGATGGGGGGACAAGACACTGTTGGCAGAGATGGGGGGACAAGACACTGTTGGCAGAGATGGGGGGACAAGACACTGTTGGCAGAGATGGGGGGACAAGACACTGTTGGCAGAGATGGGGGGACAAGACACTGTTGGCAGAGATGGGGGGACAAGACACTGTTGGCAGAGATGGGGGGACAAGACACTGTTGGCAGAGATGGGGGGACAAGATACTGAAAGCAGAGATGGGGGGACAAGATACTGGGAGCAGAGATGGGGGGGACAAGATACTGAGGCAGAAATGGGGGGACCAAGATGGGGGGGGATGAGATGTCAGGACAAGATACTAGGAGCAGAGATGGAGGATAAGATGATGGGGGACAAGATACTGGAGAAAGATGGGGGACAAGATACTGGAGGCAGAGATGGGGAAGGGCAAGATACTGGGGGCAGAGATGGGGGGGGACAAGATACTGGTGGCAGAGATGGGGGGACAAGATACTGGTGGAAGAGATGGGCGGACAAGATACTGGTGGCAGAGATGGGCGGACAAGATACTGGGGGCAGAGATGGGGGGGACAAGATACTGGTGGCAGAGATGGGCGGACAAGATGCTGGGGTAAAGAGATGGGGGACAAGATACTGGGGGCAGAGATCGGGGGGACAAGATACTGGGGGCAGAAATGGGGGGACGAGATACTGGGGGACGAGATGGGGGACAAGATACTGGGGGCAGAGATTGGGGGAGGATGGGGGACAAGATACTGGGGGCAGAGATGGGGGGAGATACTGGGGCGGACGAGATAATGGGGCAGAGACGGGGGGGGACGTGAAACTGGGGGCAGAGATGGGGAGACATGAAGCTGGGGCAAAAGAAACTGGGGGCAGAGATGGGGAGACATGAAGCTGGGGCAAAAGAAACTGAGGGCAGAAATAGGGGCGGGGGGACGACAACATACTGGGGGCCGTGTCGGGGGGAAAACATACTGGGGGCCGAGATGGGGGGGGGGGGGACAACATACTGGGGGCCGTGTTGGGGGGGACAACATACTGGGGGCCGTGATGGGGGGGGGACAACATACTGGGGGCCGTGTTGGGGGGGGGGGACAACATACTGGGGGCCGTGTTGGGGGGGACAACATACTGGGGGCCGTGTTGGGGGGGGGGGGGACAACATACTGGGGGCCGTGTTGGGGGGGGGACAACATACTGGGGGCCGTGTTGGGGGGGGGGACAACATACTGGGGGCCGTGTTGGGGGGGGGGGGACAACATACTGGGGGCCGTGTTGGGGGGGGACGACAACATACTGGGGGCCGTGTTGGGGGGGGACGACAACATTCTGGGGGCCGTGTTGGGGGGGACGACAACATACTGGGGGCCGTGTTGGGGGGGGACGACAACATACTGGGGGCCGTGTTGGGGGGGGACGACAACATACTGGGGGCCGTGTTGGGGGGGGGACGACAACATACTGGGGGCCGTGTTGGGGGGGGGACAACATACTGGGGGCCGTGTTGGGGGGGGGGGACAACATACTGGGGGCCGTGTTGGGGGGGAGGGACAACATACTGGGGGCCGTGTTGGGGGGGGGACACAACATACTGGGGGCCGTGTTGGGGGGGGGGGGGACAACATACTGGGGGCCGTGTTGGGAGGGGGACAACATACTGGGGGCCGTGTTGGGAGGGGGACAACATACTGGGGGCAGGCCCGCTCTGGCTAACAGTAGAGGGGCGTTGGGGCCCACGGCCCACGCTGTAGGTGGTTTCCGCACGCATCAGGGGGCCGCCGAAGTCGCGGGTTTTAGCTAGTTTCTATATCAATGTGCTTACTTTCTGATATTGCGTTATACCAGACAGATGAAGGAACCTAGTAATTCCAAAACCTTGCAATCTGTCATTGTTAGCCAATTTTAATGGATTTTAAAAGAAAGTCATTTCTAATTGTGTAAACCTGGACAACCCTTTTGAGTAGATTACAATCTGTTAATGGCAAGTGCTACTAGAACACCAACATTAATTTCTGCTACATCAGCAGATCTGTAGTCTGATCAAGACAAATTTTCAGTGAGTCAACTACACAGAAGTCACATCCAATATCAACTTTATTAGGCTATTACAACGCGCGAGATAACATCACACAAACTCGTTCGATGTATGGTCTAGACCAGGGGTCCTCAAACTTTTCAAACAGTGGGCCAGAGGCAGAGCAGGTCGCACAGACATCAAGAGCGGTGCCCTCCAATAGGTAAAGTGAAGTGTGCTCCATGGCCTGGCCCGAGCTCATTATAAATGCACGCCTGCCGGCGGGGCCAGACAAAAGTGCTTGGCGGGCCGCATGTGGCCCGCAGTTTGAGGACCCCTGGTCTAGACCAATCAGATATTCAACTGGTTCATCATGACTTTTGCATGAGCTTGCCAAACACTGGAGTAATTCCTAGGAATCTTGGCCTGATCACAGACGTCACCTCAGGTACACCAGTCAAGTTACTTGACATCCGGAAGGCTAAAAGAAATAAAGAATGATTCTTTAAAAACCATATGCAGGACCAAGTTAGCGGTTTACAAGATCTTTATCACAATGAGCTCAGAAAGATTACCACTCAGTCATAGACATCAGACTGGGGCGGTACATAAATATCATCACAGCCCATTATGAGGGTATCCACAAGGTTATAACAATGGATATGCTGGGACTGACGCTTACCCTTGTGTTGACGTGCTGTGGCCTGTGAAGAGGAGAACAATAATACATTAGACCATTAAAGATTAACGCTGTTCATAAACCTATCACTATGGGGGATCTCTTCAGTATAGCGACGATCCTTGTCACAGCCAACATGAGTGTCAGCTCAGGGTATAGTCAGCAGAGGCACGTCATCTGCTTTTTTTGGGACTTGCGCATTTCAAGCTATTGCAGTGAGTAAGTTTGTGCTGTTTTGCAGAAGAGTTTTGGTAAAATACCAACTGAATCTGCTACATGTACCAGCAAGCTTGCAGTGACCCCATCCTGTGGGAGTATAGCCTAAGGCTAGCCCATAACATGCACATTAAGAGGATTTAATGTGTTGTCCAAGATCTGACATTGCCATCTATACAGATCTACATACAGCTGACAATAGTCCCAGACTAACGCCAAGGTTAAGGTGATCTTTGATTATCTGATCATGGCCATGTTGTTCATTGTATGCATCAGCAGGCTTGTTAATGTAAAGATCATTAGCAATAAGATCTTACCTGAACGGTTCAGTTCTGTCCATGGCTGCACTCACCATCCTTAACCCTGAAAGAGAAGGTCAATTATTACCAATGCACAAGAAGTGACTTACACGCTCCGCCAAATAATCTCCAAGCTGTCAGATTAAAAATTCTCATCAGTGCAATTCAGACGAACGAGATTCCAAAGATAAGATCATCATGTCAGCTGGAGAGAAGCTGTTTAATGCTACACCACATTGACCACTAGATGCAGTTTTTTTTGCCCGTTTGGGCAGACCAGTTTATGTTGTAAAGTATACAGCACCATGGTAATGGCATGAACGACCATCTTGCCAGTGCTGTATTTTAGCTTTAGTGCTTGAATCATACAGCCGGGGAAAGCCAGGGCAATTCTTGCATGCAATGACCATCAGGTTCACCATAATTGCTATTCACGTTATGCAGGTTGCAGGACAAATGTGTTATAATGCTGAAAATTGCAAGTGCCAAGGTGGCAGCCACTGCAGTACCCAAGACTGATACCTAAAGCTACCAGAAGTGCTTGCAATTGCAGGATCATATCTTCAGGAAGCATTAGCTGCATCTGGTCTAGACAGATTGAAGTTCTGGCTAATAGACATCTTGTTCCCCAGTTAAGCAGGTACTCAACAATAATGGCAGTTTGATGGTCTAGGTCAGGGGTAGGGAACCTTCAGCTCTCCAGCCGATGTGAAACTACAACTCCCATCATGTTCCATTCACTTCCATGGGTGTTCCAAGAACAGCAGAGCAAATATGCATGTTGGGAGTTGTAGTTTTGCAACAGCTGGAGAGCCGTACGTTCCCTACCCCTGGTCTAGGCCAAAATCTAGTATACCATGTAGAACTCAAGCTTGCAGTTTGTCAAAACTTACCTGCACGATGTAAATGCTCGGTAGACATTTTAGTCACATTGGTCAGCACACTAATGTCCTGATGGCAGTGTTAGAGCATTAGGGCCCTTGCACACTCTGGAAACTGAGCCATAGTTGGTTAGAGTCCAGTGTATGGACTGTACTTTGGCATGTACATAGTCATTGCATCAGTTATAATAGAGTGAGCTCCTGAACAACCAATCACTACATGAGTGAGCCGATAGGGAGAACAATTCATGATAGCCAGGTCTGACATGATACAGTTACTCCTATGTACGCTACTAGATCAGTCCAGAAAATACAACTTACACGGACTGGACTCAGCGTGCAAAGGCCCATATACAGACATCGGAAGGCTTTTATTTTAATGCAGTCACAAAGAATGACCTGACCATGGGTTAACATTATCTTACAGCAATAAAGCCCTGTTATGTCAGTTTGGATCAGACCCCCTAGCTGGGTACAATAGAGGTGTATTATGGCTGTTTGTAGCCAATCTTACAGGTGAAGCTGCTTTCACATTGAGCCTATACGAGGCTTCCTGAACTCTGTTTAGATCTTTGTCTTTCATTTGGCAATTAATACAATTTAATTTTTGGACTTACCATTTTTTCCCCCCTTCTACAGAAATCTTAAATCTTGAGAGATTGGAGGAGCCCTGAGGAGAGAAAAGCCATTAGCCAAACAAACCAGAAAACGAAGCGCTGCTTGGTAACCACAGCTTTATCTCAGAATTAAAAGTATCATTCACTGACAAGTCAGATATATGCTTGTCTAGAATATTCATCACTGATCAGGCACAAGATGATCGAGTTATGCCACGTACACGTCTGCATTCAGGTTTTCCATTCCATTTGCTTGGGAGAACTAAAGATTGGAAACCAACTCCGCTTTAAGAGGGATTACCTGTGGACCCCGTAGACTATAATGGGGTCCACTGGGTTTCCACAAAAAAGTGGAGAGGAGTCCTGGCTCTCAGGACTTCTCTGCATTTTTTTTTTTTAAAGTAGCTTGGGGAACAAATCCTGAATGGAGAGCAGGTACAGGTGGAAACCGGGACTTATTTTTAGGTTTTTTTTTTTGACTCACCTACTGCAGCAGTCACCCATCATCTCCAGGAGAAGTGCAGCAAAGTGCTACAAAGAAAAAAACAAAACAAAACACTAAGTACAACAGAAGGTCCTCAATATTTCACCCCCATCTACAAAATTGACTGATATGGTATAATGAAACAGTCAGTACCCCAGCAATCACATGTCAGACAGAGCATGGCTACAGCTCCACTGGACCCCCAAAATCTTAGAACATTACAAGTACAGTCACCACTCAGCCAGTGAGGTTCTCTCCACGGTCAACTCAGAAAGAGAGTTCAAGTGTTATCATCTTTGTGGCTCATGTACAGAATAGGCTCAATCCAGAGTAGACTCCTGCTAGAATACCTTCTATTGGACACTCGTCATTGTCTGTTAGAGCCAGGGTTTGACACTGGATGAAGGTGTGGCACATCTAGTTTGAACTAGAATTTTCTGACATGCTAGACATGTGGGTGTGGCATCAATATAAGGCACATGGCTCAAATTTATCATGTTGCAATTTACTGGGGGCATGAGACGGGGGGAAGGGGGAGACGACGACAAGATACTGGGGGCACGAGATGGGGGGGGGGGGGGACAAGATACTGGGGCAGAGACGGGTGGACAACATACTGGGGGCAGGCCCGCTCTGGCCACTAGTAGAGGTGCGTTGGGGCCCACTGCCCGCGCTGCAGGTGGTTTGCGCAGGCATCAGGGGGCCGCCGAAGTCGCAGGATATAGCTTGTTTCTGTATAAATGTGCTTACCTTCAGATATTGCGTTATACCAGACAGATGAAGGAACCTAGTAATTCCAAAACCTTGCAACATGTCATTTCGTTAGCCAACACCCCCCCCCCCCAGAACTCTTTGGAAGCAGTGGTCACACCAAATTAGCTTCCCAACCCCCACCCCTCAACAAAATTTAAAGGGGCTTGCTTGGCTGTGTGCCTTAGGTCATTTAAAACTGACCAAGCTGTTCCCTATCCAGTTTCTCTGGGGCTTGGGACGGAAACAGCAGTCAATTTTTAAAACCCATTCAATTTTAATGGATTTTTTAAAAAAGTGTAATTTCTAATTGTGTAAACCTGGACAACCCCTTTGAGTACATTACAATCTGTTAATGGCAAGTGATACTAGAACACCAACATTAATTTCTGCTACATTGTTTAAAAGCAGATCTGTAGTCTGATCTGGAAGAGTTTTTAGTGAGTCAACAACACAGAAGTCACTTCCAATATCAGCTTTATTAGGCTATTACAAGGCACGAGATAACGTCACACAAGCTCGTTTGATGTATGGTCTAGACCAATCAGATATCTTCAACTGGTTCATCACGACTGGAGTCATTCCTGGGAATCTTGGCCTGATCACAGACATCACCCCAGGTACACCAGTCAAGTTACTTGACATCCGGCAGGCTACAAGAAATAAAGAATGATTCTTTAAAAACCATATGCAGGACCAAGTTAGCGGTTTACAAGATCTTTATCACAATGAGCTCAGAAAGATTACCACTCAGTCATAGACATCAGACTGGGGCGGTACATAAATATCATCACAGCCCATTATGAGGGTATCCACAAGGTTATAACACAGATTTGCTAGGACTGACACTTACCCCCCTTGTGTTGACGTGCTGTGGCCTGTGAAGAGGAGAACAATAATACATTAGACTATTAAAGATTAACGACGTTCATAAACCTATCACTATGGGGGATCTCTTCAGTATAGCGACGATCCTTGTCACAGCCAACGAGTGTCAGCTCAGGGTATAGTGGAATATTCATCATTGAGTCCCCTTTTGAGTATAATCATTTATATCAAGTGAGTGTATAATCCATTGCTTAAGATCACCCCAGTCAGCAGAGGCACATTTCATCTGCTTTTTTGGGACTTGCAGAATTTCAAGCTATTGCAGTGAGTAAGTTTGTGCTGTTTTGCAGAAGAGTTTTGGTAAAATACCAACTGAATCTGCTACATGTACCAGCAAGCTTGCAGTGACCCCATCCTGTAGGAGCACAGCCTAAGGATAGCACATAACATGCACAATAAGAGAGGCTTTAATGTGTTGTCCAAGATCTGACATTGCCGTCTATACAGATCTACATACAGCTGACAATAGTCCCAGACTAAAGCCAAGGTTAAAGGGATTCTACCACTAAAACACATTTTTTTCTAGTTACCACGTCGGAATAGCCTTTAAAAAGGCTATTCGTCTCTTACCTGTGGAAGTGCTCTCCGCCGCGCCGTTCGTTCAAAATACCGGTTTGTACCGGTATGCTAATTAGTTCTCTCGCAGCGATGGGGGCGTCCCCATTGCAGCTCGAAAACCGACCGCAGCGCCGCCTCTCTGGTCTTCGGTGTCCTCCCCTTGCTTCTTCAGCGTACTGTCGGACGCCTGCGCAGTACGCTCTGTTCGGCGAAGATTGCCGAACGTACTGCGCATGCGCGAAATTGCGGTCCCAGCCATAGTGCGGGCACTGCACTTTCGCGCATGCGGAGTACGTTCGGCAAGCTTCGCCGAACAGAGAGCATACTGCGCCCGACAGACGCTGAAGAGGCAAGGGGAGGATACAGAAGACCAGAGAGGCGGCGCTGCGGTCGGTTTTCGAGCTGCAATGGGGACGCCCCCATCGCTGCGAGAGAACTAATTAGCATACCGGTACAAACCGGTATTTTGAACGAACGGCGCGGCGGAGAGCACTTCCACAGGTAAGAGACGAATAGCCTTTTTAAAGGCTATTCCGACGTGGTAACTAGAAAAAAAAATGTGTTTTAGTGGTAGAATCCCTTTAAGGTGATCTTTGATTATCTGATCATGGCCATGTTGTACATCGTATGTGTCAGCAGGCTTGTTAATGTAAAGATCATTAGCAATAAGATCTTACCTGAACGGTTCAGTTCTGTCCATGGCTGCAGTCACCACCTTAACCCTGAAAGAGAAGGTCAATTATTACCAATGCACCAGAAGTGACTGACATACTCTGCCAAATAATCTCCAAGCTGTCAGATTAAAAATTCTCATCAGTGCAATTCAGACGAACGAGATTCCAAAGATAAGATCATCATGTCAGCTGGAGAGAAGCTGTTTAATGCTACACCATATTGACCAGTAGATGCAGTTTTTTGCCTGTTTGGGCAGACCAGTTTATGTTGTAAAGTATACCGCACCATGGTAATGGCACGAACTACAATCTTGCCACAGTGCTGTATTTTAGCTTTAGCGCTTCAACCATACAGCCGGGGAAAGCCAGGGCAATTCTTGCATACAATGACCATCAGGTTCACCATAAAATGCTATTCACGTTATGCAGGTTGCATGAAAAATGTGTTATAATGCTGAAAATAGCAAGTGCCAAGGTGGCAGCCACTGCAGTATACCCAAGACTGATACCTAAAGCTACCAGAAGTGCTTGCAATTGCAGGATCATATCTTCAGGAAGCATTAGCTGCATCTGGTCTAGACAGTAGATTGAAGTTCTGGCTAATAGACATCTTGTTCCCCAGTTAAGCAGGTACTCAATGGCCGTTTGATGTCTAGATCAGGGGTAGGGAACCTTCAGCTCTCCAGCCGCTGTGAAACTACAACTCCCATCATACTCCATTTACTTCCATGGGAGTTCCAAGAACAGCAGAGCAAGTATGCATGCTGGAAGTTGTAGTTTTGCAACAGCTGGAGAGCCGTACGTTCCCTACCCCTGGTCTAGGCCAACATCTAGTATATCATGTAGCACTCAAGCTTGCAGTCTGTCAGAACTTACCTGCACGATGTAAACCGCTTGGTAGACATTTAAGTCACATTCTTCAGCACACTAATATCCTGCAAAAAAAAAAAAAACCTACAGTTAGACGTGTTCTCAAGATACAAAGAAGACTAAAGAGAACAGATACTGCTCAGGAGTTCATACATTTTCATTATGATATCAAAGTGAGCTAGTTTGACTCATCATTGCAGCCTTGTCCTCCAAGCAGGAAGCTGTGCAATTACCTACCAGGTATATAGCGGTGCAGATTCATGTTCTTCCATTATCCTGCAAAGATAAGACATGCTTAGGGTTCTACTGTACACTTGGCGTAATGGATAATCTTATCTAAGAGACTCAGCAAATACCAATCAGTCATTGTACATCAGACTGGGGCGGTAATCGGAAACATCACAGATCTCATGCTAGAGTCAGATCAATGCATGTCACACTGAATTACCTGGCATAGTCAATCCAGATGCCCACCATACCTGGAAAAACAAAGACACAGTTAGTAAAACATGAACCACCATTATAGCCCGACCATAATCAAGCTGCTATATCCAACCCTTGTCAGACCGTTCCTGCTGGAACACTGCATCCATCCTCTCCTAATGAAGATGCCAGTGGGTTCGCCTTTTTCAGGCTCTGGCACCATACAGAAGGTCGGACATGTGAAGGAGTCATCACTAGGGTAAGCGACCAGTTACACCAATATACATGCTACTAAGAAATAGGATTCAAAGATATTTACCCAAGACAGGGAGGCTCCATCGTAGGTTGTTCTCAGGAGAAACATCTGCAAGAAAAAGAATCTATGAACTCTACTGAACATAGGATCACAAAGCTTTAGTAACTGCGCACATACTGCTAAGATTCCCACCACTCCCTGTAGAGAAGCAAGTTGCACTATATCTGCTCATTAGGCTTCAAAGAAGACTGCAGTTATATACAGATTCTAGCAAGATGGCTGTGCAAGAGCCCTAATGCTCTAACACTCAGTAGTCTGGAAACTGAGCCATAGTTGGTTAGAGTCCAGTGTATGGACTGTACTTTGGCATGTACATAGCAGTCATTGCATCAGTTATAATACAGTGAGCTCCTAAACAACCAATCACTACATGAGTAAGCAGGAGAACAATTCATGATAGCTAGGTCTGACATGATACAGTTACTCCTATGTACGCTACTAGATCAGTCCAGAAAATACAACTTACACGGACTGGACTCAGTGTGCAAAGGCCCTTATACAGACATCGGAAGGCTTTTATTTTAATGCAGTCACAAAGAATGACCTGACCATGGGTTAACATTATCTTACAGCAATAAAGCCCTGTTATGTCAGTTTGGATCAGACCCCCTAGCTGGGTACAATAGAGGTGTATTATGGCTGTTTGTAGCCAATCTTACAGGTGAAGCTGCTTTCACATTGAGCCTATACGAGGCTTCCTGAACTCTGTTTAGATCTTTGTCTTTCATTTGGCAATTAATACAATTTAATTTTTGGACTTACCATTTTTCCCCCCTTCTACAGAAATCTTAAATCTTGAGAGATTGGAGGAGCCCTGAGGAGAGAAAAGCCATTAGCCAAACAAACCAGAAAACGAAGCGCTGCTTGGTAACCACAGCTTTATCTCAGAATTAAAAGCATCATTCACTGACAAGTCAGATATATGCTTGTCTAGAATATTCATCACTGATCAGGCACAAGATGATCGAGTTATGCCACGTACACGCCTGCATTCAGGTTTTCCGTTCCATTTGCTTGGGAGAACTAAAGATTGGAAACCAACTCCGCTTTAAGAGGGATTACCTGTGGACCCCGTAGACTATAATGGGGTCCACTGGGTTTCCACAAAAAAGTGGAGAGGAGTCCTGGCTTTCAGGACTTCTCTGCAATTTTTTTTTTTTTTTTTTTTTTTTAAAGCTGCTTGGGGAACAAATCCTGAATGGAGAGCAGGTACAGGTGGAAACCAGGCCTTATTTTGTTTTTTTTGACTCACCTACTGCAGCAGTCACCCATCATCTCCAGGAGAAGTGCAGCAAAGTGCTACAAAGAAAGAAAAAAAACAAAACACTAAGTACAACAGAAGGTCCTCAATATTTCACCCATCTACAAAATTGACTGATATGGTATAATGAAACAGTCAGTACCCCAGCAATCACATGTCAGACTGAGCATGGCTACAGCTCCACTGGATCCCCAAAATTTTAGAACATTACAAGTACAGTCACCACTCAGCCAGTGAGGTTCTCTCCACGGTCAACTCAGAAAGAGAGAGTTCAATGTGTTATCATCTTTGTGGCTCATGTACAGAACAGGCTCAATCCAGAGTGGACTCCCGCTAGAATATCTTCTATTGGACACTCGTCATTGTATGTTAGATCCAGGGAACTAGTTTGACACTGGATGAAGGTGTGGCACATCTAGTTTGAACTAGAATTTTCTGACATGCTAGACACGTGGGCGTGGCATCAATATATGGCACATGGCTCAAGTTTATCATGTTGCCATTTTTAATTCAGTCAAGTTTCATTTTGACCAGACAATCTATTTATCACCCAAGTTAAAACCCTCTCTATTTAACCATTAGTAGATCTGGGCCATACTATACAGACAGTCTGCACAGGTCAGGAACCCATCACAAGTATAGAGGGGGTTGCACAGCACGTATAGGCAGTCCCATGCCCCTCCATTAGAATCCTACTTATGGACATAAGCTTGCTAACCCTAGCTACACCCAACTTACAACAGGGCAAGGATGTAAATATTGCTGGTACAATTATATGGCATTATTAGAATATTAAAAAAATTTAATTGTTTTAGCACACATCATAGCAAGTGGGATACACGCCACAATGGCCAGCCCTTTTAAAGTTATCCCTGAAAAATTCCTTAAAGTCCCTCCCCGCCATTAGACACCATCTAGATGTGACCAATTCTCTGAGCTGCTCATATACCAAGTTGACTAATATGGACTTCCATAGTGATACATGGAGCAGATTGCGCTCACTGATCCTAGATGTGCCCCACTGATTTCTAGTATGCGTTAAGATACAGAGATGGACTGCAAGTCCTGTGATATGGCACCACACCCAGTCCGAATGACTTTCGGAAATAAAGGAGGCCAAGAACTGTTTGCATTCATTGTGCAAGTATTAAATACATCAATAACACTGAGTAGATCACTTGCCCCTCCCCAATGTAAACATGGCGGCAGATCCGGCATGTGCTCCTTCTCTATGAAGCGACCAAGACCAGCTGAGTAGAGGCCATGACTATCATTGGGGGAGAATCAGTAGCAGTCTGAGTAGTCAGACACCGATCAGCCTGTTAACCCTATCTATGGGGATGGGGGGGGCCCTGAGAGTGACCAGGATATTCTTTAAAGTATCAGTAAATTAAATTAAAAAAAACACATTGCAGCTCCTAATAGAGGACACTTACCAGGCCACTCTGCAACACGTGCTGCCTAAGGAAACAAATAAGACATATTAGGATCTTGGAGACAACGTTAGTAAGACCCCATGAATAAGGGAAGGACTATGCGGCTCAGAGACTTCAGCTGTCCTCACAGGTCTCAGAACAGGTCTGTGAATAGTCTCATCCCAGACACGGTGACCCCGCACTGCAGGACTCGCCCCGCTCCCAAGTACCAGTCAGTGCACAACCCGCACATACCACCACTGACCACGTGGCCGGGCACAGGAGACCCCAGATTACAACTCACCATCCTAGGAGAAGCGCCCGAAACGGCCGAGCGTAAGAGCGCAGGCGCTTTTATAGTAAAGGACACCGCAAGGCATGACGGGATTGTAGGCGGGCGCGCAGACTCTGTCACTACTATTTTTTTTTTTCCTTATTTTTCTCAATAAGCTTTATCAAAACAGTTTTAACGCGCCAAAGCCGACATGTTGGAAATTAAATTTAAAAAAGCTAAAAGGAATCTGTTTCCAGGTTTGGAGCCCTGAACCAGCAGCAGCACGTCCATAGCCGGCACTTGTGTCCTCAGCTCTATTCATTGCTCCATCCAGGAGTCATTATACATTTCATCTGCTGCAGTCTGTGAAGAGATGGCTGCACACTTTTTTTTTTTTTACCCAAAAAAGTGCCCCCTTTATAAGGTACAGGGTTGTCAATGAAAAAGGGAGGAGGGATTTATTAAGACTATACGCCAGGCTTAACCACTTTCCTGGCTCCTTAATGATAAGGCTTAGCAGTCAGTCATGCCCGGCGCAGGAGTTCCGCCTGAGAAGCCACACACACCTGAGAGGTCAGCAATGGCAGACACCGGAGTATCTCATTCCTGGTCACCCCTTTAAACCAGAGGTTTTCAGTTTAATCGTTACCATACTGGTGAAATACATGATAAGCCCTGGTTCACATCTGCGTCAGTAATCCGCATGGGGAGCCCCCCGGAATACCAAACGCATTGGCAAGCGGTGTGCAGTGAAAGCACACGGATCCCATTGACTATAATGGGGTCCGTGTGCTTTCTGCACAGAACATGCAGAAAGATAAGTACTACAAGATCTACTTTCCTGTCCGCATGACTTGTGCGGAGACCATGCAGAAGGCACACGGACCCTATTAGTCTATGGCAGGGGTAGGGAACGTACGGCTCTCCAGCTGTTGCAAAACTACAACTCCCAGCATGCATACTGGCTCTGCTGTTCTGGGAACTCCCATGGAAGTGAATGGAGCATGATGGGAGTTGTAGTTTCACAGCAGCTGGAGAGCCAAAAGTTCCCTACCCCTGGTCTATGGGGTCTGTGTGCTTTCACTGCACACCGCTTGCCAATGCGTTCCAGTAGTCTGTTTGAGCGGGTCCCCACCCATGCAGACTCCTCCGAACGGTTTACCAACGCAGATGTGAACGAGGCTTATCATGCTATGAGTTACTTGGGGGGGAGCGTGCCTTTTCCCAGCTAAAAAAACCCCCCAAAACACTGTAAGCTAAGCCTTATGAGGCTGCTACTGCTTAGTAACTCAGGCACTAATCTTCTGTTCCCTAGAATTGAAGTCTACACCAGTCAGGAAATGGCGCAGAGTCCTGGTATAATGTGCACCAGGTTTATGACAAGAATTAGACTAAGGCCACACAGCACTTTGCACAGGTTTTCTCTGCAGAATTTCTTCAATTATATCCATAGGGGAACCGCCGTCGTTTCTATAGATATGATTGACATGCTGCGATTTCCAAAACTGCAACGGTTTTGGAAATCGCCAAGTGTCTGCTCTGCGTATTTTTCCCACAAAGTGGGCATGGGATTCGATAGAATTTCATCCACTTTGTTGTGACTCTAAAAGGCCACTTTTTTTTTCTAGCGGAGAACTGTAGTGTTTAGCCTTCCTGGGGGCCCAGCCTTAGGCTGAAACCCCACATTGCGGAAATGCAGCTTTTTTTTTTGTTGCAGATTGTGCTACGGTTTTGTGACCGAACCAAGAATGGCTACAAAAGGTATGAATATATAGGAAGCTCTTATACTTATATCTTCTGCTCAATCCACTCCTGGGTTTGGCTCATAAAATCAAAGTAAAATCTACCAAAAAAAAAAAAAAAAAGAGACCTCAGTAAGAGTCATTAGAGATACTGTATGGTTGGACTGAGATTTCAGAGGATGTTCTATCATGTGGGATGGAGGACTGATTTCTGGTTAAATATGGGGGGAAAAAAAAAAAAAAAAAAAAAAGCTTATGACAAGAAATTCACATGATAGAGGATAAATTGCTGACTGGTCAAGGTCTCATCACTGAGGTCCCTGCCAATGAGGGAGAGTTTTATCCCTGTCATGAATGCAGTCTCCATGAAGGCAGCCAAATCCCTAGTACAGCACTCAATATCTCCTGCTGATATGAATGGGAGTGGTGGCAAGTCACTAGGGATTTGGCCATCTTCACTGCAGGAGCCTTCTCAGCGTTTGATAAATTATCCCTGAAGGTGGGGTATGATACCCTTCCTCTGGAACGGGTAGTTTATCAATCAGTGGAATTCAGTTCCTAAAATGAAACTCCCGGTTGCCACACTATCTAGGACACAGGTCGCAACCCATGGCACGGGAGGCTTATTTCCCCTGACAGGGCAGACCGAGTCCTCGCCCAGCAGTTTCAATCAGACCAAACACGGCAACCCATGGCACGTGGCCCCAAGAAAATAAGCTGTGTAAGCAGCCATTTTCTTGTGGCTGCTTACACAGCAAGTTGTTGTAAGCAGTCATGGGCATGCGCAGTTTGCTCTGCCCGAGGCCTAATGGCATAGCCGACTGCGCATGCCTAGTAGATTGAAATGTCTGGTAATGGGAAGCGCAACTACCGCATTTCCCTGAAAATAAGACAGAGTCTTTATTAAATTGTCATCCTGAATATAGGACCCGTCTATTTTTTTGGGGGACAGCGGAGGGTGGGGCTTTGACGGTCGCACCAGAGAGCCTCACTTCACTAGTTTTGCAGCCAGCTGGATGCTGTGCACTGTGCTCCGTGTGCACAGGAAAGCTGGCTGCTGCCTCTGGGATGAGCTAGGAGAGCCGACTCCCCACAGCATATGTACAGCAGCCATCTCCCAGCTCATCATACAGCAGCAGGGACAGTGGGTACAACAGTAGAGGCAGCATCCAGGTTTCCTGAGCACATTGCACATTTGCAGCCAGCTGAAATTGTTTTTTTTTGGGGGTGGGGAGTCTTATATTAGGCAATTCAACAAAAGAAGAAGCCCATGCCTTTCTTTCAGGGGGTGGGGTCCTACTATTGGGGAAACACAGTAGGTGGTGGACCCATAGTGGTACGAGGCGTGATGGAGATAGCTAGGACCCCACAGCAGACTGAGAACGCCATCAGGGAAAGCCTGTTTTCCCAACCGCTAAATATATTAATGGAAAGTGACCCTTTTCAACGGTAAGAAAAAACCAAAAGCGTTATTACAATAAAATCATGGTTTTAATTAGTGACATAAACACATCTTGTCCAATAAAATCAAAAGTCACCCAATAAAAGGTCCATTAGAAATATTACATTTTTCATCTACATATAGGGTTAAAGGAATAAGTTAGACTATGTACATAAGTGCCATGTGGAGGGGTTAAAAGTCAGATTCTCCACACACAGAATCTGAATCATTAAGAGCAGTTTAGAGACATAACCAGTCAGAAGCTTTCCCGGGAGTTCTCATCCTCTGTTAGGTCAGGACTGTTCACGGCGATGTCCTCGTCTTCCCCCAGGATCTGGTGCCGCAGTGAGAGTGGTAAGAGCAGACTGGAGAAGTTAAAAGCATTGTTGGCAGAAGACTCACAGAAGAGATCACTCCCAGCATCAGCATCCAATTCTGAGGGGGAAAGGGACCCACTTCCAGCATTATTTCCCGCTTTCCAACGGTCTGGAGGTGGGGTGTGCTTAAACAGACAGTGGACACCATATGGACATACACCAAGAGCCGCATAGTGACGGCACACATCGCGAACAGCACTTGGGTGCTGGAAGAGGCAGTTTGAGCCATAGGGGCAACCTGCTGGCGAGCGCCAAAGGCGGCATTGCTTTCGCCTGTATAGAGACGGTGGGTGACGCTGTCTAAGACGAATGGTGTCAGGCACTTCTCTCCTCTCATTGTCGCTGTGTATGAACAGACAGCGTGGGCCATAGTTGCAGGTTCCTAGCAAATGAAAAGAGCGACAGAGTTCTGTCTTGTACTTTGGATGCTGGAAGGGTGGGCGAAGATCACTCAGGCCATGGGCAAATTGGCAGCGATTTCTATAAGCACAGTGACCATTTACAGCATATCTGTTGCAGAGTTCAGTTTTATATCGCAGAGAGGAGAGTCCTAGGCCTTTGGGTGCAGTGCAGATGGAGACAAATGCGGAGTCATCCAGAGGTGAACTCAGTGAAGAGAAGATGTCCAGACTGTCTGGGAACTTAAGAAACATCTGCAAGACAGAAAGGGTTAAAGTAAGGACATTATGCTTCCCCCAATCCAGACAGAAACTGGCATAAAGAAATGGTTTGTAGGACATTAGATAGCGATAGCTGTGGACATATACTCTAGAAGCGCTTTATACAACCTCCATCTTCTAGAGCAGTAAATGGATGTATTAACCTCCCATCAGGAACATCTGCATGCAGTCTTAAACAGGTTTTGCAGACCATAAAAGCCACTAGTCACCTACATGCAGTCAGACATGTGCATGGTCAGTGTGCTAGCAAGAAGGAGGCACAATTGTTGGCTTCACAATTGAGGTGCATGACCACACCTTGTAGCCATCAGCGTTTACAGGTAGCCATGTCAGCAATGATATAGGTCCTATGGAGTGGACAGCTGACAACTGCCCCCCTCTCTTAAAGGAGGGAGCAGAAGAACATTATTGGAAGACCCACCCTGATTTGTCTGCCCCCCTCCAACCCAACACCCCTAGTGATCACCTGTCTGGTCTTTACGTTGTGTACATGGGTTTACCTACTTGTTCAAGACTACACAGTAGGCTAAGGGAGCTTTGTCCCAAAGGGGTGAAGCAACAATAACCCGCTACACCCAGCCAAGTGCCACAGCACCGCCATACTGCCGAGTAATCCCTCACTAGGCCAATACCGATAGCATAGCCTGACAGTGAGGCAGCATTAGATTTAAAGGAGTAGTCCACGGCCTATAAATACCCAGGAACCCTAAACATCTCAATGTAATGACTATAGGTCCCACTGGAGTCTATGGGACCAGTGATCTGCAAGATTGTCAGTCCCCCATAGATCTAGTGTTGTGGATACCCTCTTTAAACCCCCCCACCTAGCCTGACAATTCAACCTGCATCGAGAAGGGGGGGGGGGGTCACCGATCAGGGAAAGCTGGGCAGAAAGACACTATAGTAATAACAGCAATTCAGACAGCTGCCGCTAGGGGGCGGTATAAACGTGACACTAGCCTCGCTGGTAACCTAGCCGTTCTGCTTAGCCCGTCACTGCAGCGATGACTACCACAGACACGCCAAATCTCCCGCCATCTCCTCACCTGGTCCTCTTTCTTCATATCCATGCTGAGAGCCGATGTCTTCACTCACCACACACTGCTGAACCCATCCAACTCCCATCCCCGCCGACTATTTAGGACAATCAATCGACCAATCACGAATCACAGTGGGGGCGTGGCAACCTGACAGACTTGCCGCTGATTGGCTGGACTAAAGGCGCGAAATTTAATTCATGACACCTGTGAATTAGGATATCAGCGCATAATAGCAGCAGCAGTGTGACGTGCTGTCTGTCAGAGCATGCTGGGAGCTGTAGTTCTACAATGTCTGGAGTAACTACAGCTGTTCTGTAGGAATACTATCCAGCCTGTCACACCTACTACAATACCATCACCCTTCATATAGATGGACGCTGACATTCAACCTGTACAGAACAATGGCTGTGGAATGTGCTGCAAAATTCTTGGAGGGTTTTTAATAAAAAAAAACGTGTTGAATGCTAGAAAATGACTAAAGATATATTATTCACCTCACCAGTCCCTGTATTGTGGCCTCTGCTGGTGAAATCTCATTTCAACACCATGCCCCATGGCATATCACCCCCTTTCCTGGCCCCAACACAGTTTAACACCCCATTTACACACACTGTAATATCTCATGGTGACCACTCCAAACAGTATAATGCCCCATAGTGGACCCTTCACATACTATTATGCCCCATAGTGGCCCCTGCACACAATATTATGCCCCATAGTGGCCCCTGTACACAGTATTATGCCCCATAGTGGCCCCTGCACACAGTATTATGCCCCATAGTGGCCCCTGCACACAGTATTATGTCCCATAGTGGCCCCTGCACACAGTATTATGCCCCATAGTGGCCCCTGCACACAGTATTATGCCCCATAGTGGCCCTGCACACAGTATTATGCCCCATAGTGGCCCTGCACACAGTATTATGCCCCATAGTGGCCCCTTCACATGCTATTATGCCCCATAGTGTCCCCTGCACACAGTAATATGCCCCATAGTGGCCCCTGCACACAGTACTATGCCCCATAGTGGCCCTGCACACAGTATTATGCCCCATAGTGGCCACTTCACATGCTATTATGCCCCATAGTGGCCCCTGCACACAGTAATATGCCCCATAGTGGCCCCTACACACAGTATTATGCCCTGTGGTGGCCCCTACACATACTATTATGCCCCATAGTGGCACGTGTCGCCTAAATGTTTTGGTAGAGCCAGCAGATATACTTTAGGCCGGGGCTCCACATGGCGTAAACACAGAGGAAAAAGCGCAACGTTTTAGTCACAGCAAAGTGTATGGGATTCTAGCGAACCCCATGCCCACTTTCCAGTAAAATTCAACCACCGTTGTGGTTTTGGAAATTGAAGCATGTCAATTATACCTTCAGAAACGTTGGTGGTTTCCCTATGGATATAATTAAAGCAGAAAGTCCGCAGAGTAAACCTCTGCACACTTTCTTTCCAAAGCGCTACATTAAGAACCGCAATGCATTTTCACTGCCTCCGCTTTTCCCAAAGCGCTTTTTTTTGTTGCAGGACGCCACGTGGGGCCTTAGCCTTAAAGGGATTCTGTCACCAAAACAAAGCATATCCTCTCAACCCTTTAAGGGGGCATTCACTCGGTGTAATGCTGCACTGATTCTGGCACGATAACTCGCATAAGAATCAGTGCTGCAAAACAGCTTTTTAACCCATTGATTTCAATGTGTTACACGTGTTAAACGGAACCCATTGAAGTCAATGGGATTCTGTTTTGCAGCGCTGATTCTTACGTGAGTTATCGTGCCAGAATCAGAGCCGTGTTACTCCATGTGAATGCCCCCTAACACCTTCATAGCTCCAAAGTGCTCATTTGCAGATTGACAAAAAAAAAAACAGCATTATCTCAGCAATGGGTGGACAAAATCAGCGTTTGATTTAGGTGACCCTAACCTATCTTTTTGTGGGGCTGGGTTGATATGTTGGGTTCTGGTGATAGACCAAGTGCTCTTACATAACAGTTGCCCCATAAGTGACATTCACAGAATCTCCCCCTACTTGAATTCTCAAGGAAACAGAGACTTTGAGGTTACATGCTCACAGCTGTTCTGTGAAAAATGGAAGGGATGGCACACAGATGGCAGCCATGCACTGTTCATCTTTTCCACGGACCCATACACTTGAGGGAATTATCCTGGACTGTTTAACAGACTAAAGTATTACTATCTGGGACGCATCCTGTGGATAGGCCATAGATGTGCAATAGATGCACCCTCTGGGCCGTACCTTGTTGCTGTGAGTAGAGAACTGACCCTACATGTATATCTCTCACTACTCAGGGTAGGTTCACACCTGCTCCTATTCTCTGTTCCGGGTTTCCATCTCTGAATCAGCTGCAAGCATGACTTTTCTCTCCACATTTTTTAGGCGGTCCCCATAATAGTCTCCGCAAGTAACTGCTTTTTAAGCGGATTAGGTTTCCATTCTTCAGGTCCCCAAGTGGACCCAAAGAACAGAAACCCCAGTGGCAGTGTGAATCTAACATCATTTCTATGGAAATTCTGAGAAAGCTGAGCACACAGGGTAATGAATGTACCGTAAATAGTAGAGAATATATTGTATATTTCAGTTTCATTAAATGTTACCTCACAAAAGACATTTACCCCTTACCCAAGGACAGGTGATAAATGTGAGATCAGTGGGCCACTGCAGGGACCCTATGATCACTACAACATGGTCCCAAGCCCCTCGTTCCTTTTTTTTTTTTTTAATGTAATGTTTATTAAAAAGAATAAAAATCAAGTTAACAAAAAGGAGGACAAAGTAAACCAATACAAAGATGAAATCAGTGCAAAGAAGGGCCATCAAGTGAAAGTGCTTAACAATTAAAACAACCCGGCCAGGGGCGTAACTTGAAGGGGTGCAGACGTACCAGGGCCCAGGAACCATAATGGGGCCATAAGCACTGGCATCAGTATTAAGATTGCAGTTTCCATCTGGCCCATAAGCCAAGGAGACCACATATTCCCCTAACCACACTAAGGTGGATTAAACTCCTTAGCACCCGTAACCATCACTATCAAGAATTCACCGTAGGGATGAGGTAAGGGGCCCTGGACAAAAGATTGAACTGGGGCTCACAAAAGTTTAGTTATGCCACTGGACATGGCCCAAGACAAAATTCATTGTAAGTAGGTGGCCTAATAGTAGTGAAGAAAGTGTGGGACCATTACGGCCTAAACCCCTCTCCTTGTGAGCATCACAGACCTGGGAATCCAGTGTCGCTTGGCATTCCAGACCCTTATTCCTCTTAATTGCGCAAGCACATTGAGGAGGAGTTGCAGAATGAAGGCAGCGGCCATACTCCATGTCTAGCCTTACAAGAAAATAAGATTAAAAAAAAGCCACATAGTGAATGTCTGTCTGAATGGATAGAACCCTAGTTTGACTGACTGTGGTCCGACCCATAGTTTTCTCTTTAGTGATTTAACACTTACCCTGTGGATATGAATTATTATTATTAGTAATGGTGTCCACCCTACTGAGGACTCTGGCGGACAGAACAGTGGACTGCTCATATGGTGTACCAATATTGATTCATCTGCCAGCAGCTTAGAAAGGCTGACCAATATTTCTATTTTTCATTGTAGGAAATGAACACCACAAGCGACAGATCTATCTAACATGTCTTCTCCTGGGCAGCTTTTTTTTTTTTCAGTTTAATGCTGGGAAAGTGTATGACACATACAGCCTATGCAGCCCAAGACTCATTCTAGGCCATCCATTTTTTTTTATTTTTTTTTAATCAATTCAGTCAACAGCAGAGCTTGGAGACCCCATAGACTATAATGAAGTCCAGTGTTTCCTTTAAGGAGTCTGGTGTTTTTTGATGGAACTGGCAATGGGGTTGACTAAGCAGAGACTCCAATGCAAAAGTGATTATCGCCTAAGATGGGATTTTATAATAGATCATTACAATGCTGTGGATCAGTTCTAATAACTGGCAGAACTACCGTCACTGTCACTTCATGTAACACACAGATAAGCCAAGTCTTTCAGCATCAGTCTTCAGAGACTTTCTATTCTGTTCAGTCAGGAAATCCTATTTTATTCTAAAGTTCTCATACACTTGGCTCCAGAAACTTTTTAATAAAAATAACTACCAAAAATATTAAAATACCGTATTTTTCGGACTATAAGACGCACTGGACTATAAGATGCACCTAGGTTTTAGAGGAGGAAAATTGGGAAAAAAATTTTGAAGCAAAAAATGGTAAAATATTTAATATATGGGAGTTGTAGTTTTGCAACAGCTGCAAGGCCACATTGACAGGTGACCCTGCAGCTGTACGGGGATGCATAGAGTGTTTTTTTTGCGGGGCCAGCTGTACTTTTTAGTTATACCATTTTGGGGAATATCTATTGCTTAGATCACCTTGTATTGAAAAAAACCCCGGTGGTTTATGAGATATATATATATATATATTTTTTTTTCTAGGGACAGGAGGTGATTTAGAACTTTTATTTATATTTTTAAAGCTTTTTTTTTTTACTATTTTATTCCCCCCCCGGGGGCTTGAACCTGCGGTCACTTGATTGCAAGTCCCATAGACGGCAATACAACTGTATTGCCGTCTATGGGACATTCTGTCTATTAGTATTACGGCTGGTCATAGAGACCAGCCGCAATACTAATACAGCAGTGACAGGCCTGGGAGCTTCATTAGGCTCCCGGCTGTCACCCGAACAGGTCGGCTCCTGCGATATCGCCACGCAGGAGCCGGCCTGCAACTTCACAGGTTGGAGAAGGCGCCGCCAATACAGACTGCAGACCCGGCATCCGCTGTACTAGAGAGGCGGATGCCGGGGAGGGATAGACGCTGGCACAGGTGCCGGGCCTGAGACATCGCTGCGCTCCACTGTCCTGCATGAAGCCAGCGGCGGGGGGACGGAGGAGCGGAATAGCATCGCCGCTGCTGGCTTCATGCAGGGCAGAGGAGCGAAGCGATGTCTCAGGCCCCAGCGCCTATCCCTTGCCGGCATCCGTCTCTCTAGTACAGCGGATGCCAGGCGCCACATTCGGACTATAAGACGCACCCTTCTTTTCCCCCCAAATTTGGGGGGAAAAAAGTGCGTCTTATAGTCCGAAAAATACGACAGGGGAGGAAATGTTTTATTTGGCTGTATAATCACATAAGTAAGAGTAAGGTTATAATCACACTACTGTGTCAACTTCTCGGCCATGAAAAGCGGATAAACTGGTCAGTTTTTGACAGCCATGTGCCATCTGTTTTCCATCCATTTTTAATGGACTTATTCATCTGTTTTATTTTTACCCAACCCCCTGATCCATTCTTATGCCCATTACAAATCAATCCATTGATATCTACAGTACTGGATCCATGTACGTGTCAAGAGTGACAAGTATAAGCCTAAATTCACACAGCCGTCATAATTTCGCATTATGGCAGTGGCAGCAAGATCTGCTACTTCCATTTTCTTCAATGGGAGGTTCATGCAACTCCTGAAGAAGGAAGCGTAGAGTTTCAGGTCCTTAAGTTTCCAAATTGCCCTGACTGCTTCTCCCTTAAAGAAGCTGTCCAGGTAAAAAATGGACAACCCCTTTAACTTTTCAATCAGCCGGGGAAATGTAAAACAAACAAACAAAAAAAAAAAAAAAAAAAAAAAAAAACTCACCTGTCCCCGATGCACCGGTGTCCTCCCTGCGTGTTCCAGTTCTTCTGCTCAGTGGGCCTCAACTTCAGTTGAACTCCAGAAGAGACCCATTGAGCAGGAGAACCGGAGAGCACCAGAAGGACACCGGAGCATCGGGGACAGAAGAGTATTAGTCATTTATTTTTTCCCACTGACCCCGGCTGTATTAAAAGTTATAGGGGGTTGTCCATTTTCACCTGGACAACCCCTTTAAGGGCTAGTTCACACGCCCACGCCCACGCGGGTTTTGACACAGAGAGAGACGCGGCGAGCCGCGTCTCTCTCTTGTCAAAACCCGCCCGCCGCGACCATCGCTGTCGCGGCTTAACCCTCTGCTGTCGGCTCAAATGAATGAGCCGACATAGGAGGGAGCTGCGGGGGGCGGAAGCCGCGCGACTGAGACAGCGCGGCTTCCGCCTGAAGAAAGGACATGTCCTTTCTTTTCTCCGCTAGCAGCAGCTCGCCGCTAGCGGAGAACAGAAGCCCGGTGGTCTCCATAGACCACCATTATAAGGGGAGGTTTTGGACGCGAAATCCGCTGTCAAAAACCTCCCCTTATACTCACGTGTGAACTAGCCCTAAGTTAGATTTCTGCAAGGTGCCACAAAAAGCCACAACACATTTTGTTCTTCTGGTTTCTTTAATAAAATAAAGTTCTGTCAAGAACAGGCCCCACAAATATCTAAACTGATACAACATCAATTCCAGCAGAGTTACCACTAAAATACACAATATACAGAAGGTGAAGTCACTTGTCCAAGTGCAAAAGGCAGAGGATGCCCATCAGCTGACCAGACCTGTAGGAGACAAAAGAGGAAAAGAGTTAACCATGAATTTGCAGATTTCTGATAAAGGGCTTCTATTCCATAGTAGTTGGAGACAGACCGTGGATATCACTAGTAGAGATGAGCGCTTACTATTCGAAACGGCCGTTTCGAATAGAACACCCATAGGAATGAATGGACACAGCCGGCACGCAGGGGGTTAAGTGGCCGACCGCCGGCAAAGTCGGCATCTGGCCGCTTCCATTCATTCCTATGGGTACGTGCTATTTGAAACGGCCGTTTTGAATAGTACTCGCTCATCTCTAATCACTAGCAATTCCATATAACACAGCCACTTTACATTATGATATACAGTATGTGGATATGAATGTGCTATGAAAGCATCATCTCCAACAGCAAGGATCTAGTTACATGAATGATCTCAATGTCTGCATTAAAATCAAATCATTTCAACTTTTTTTTTTTTTGGATGACCCATTGTAACGGGGCGTCCCAAAAACATGTTACGTCTTATTTTAGTCTACTAAGATTCAGTGCATGAGGGAGCCATGAAAACTGTATCCCCAGGGCTTTGAAAAATATTGCATTTTATGACTAGAAGCTAAATGTATGATAACACACACACAAATAATAAAATGTGGATTGTAATGTTATAGCAGGATCTTACTGCTGAAGATAGTGTAGGTCTTGTTAGTGTAGTAACCCACTTACCCAGATAGTCATCCATCAATGAGCCAATAGCAAACTGGGAAGAGAGAGCAAAAATTAGAATCCAGAAGAAAGCATTAAGACGTCTTATTATAAGCCCAGGTTCCAATAATGTGGAAATTCATTAAACTAACTAGGACTTTACTACTGATAACCTGTCTTTAACCCCTTCCCACTGCAGTCATTTTTTCGATTTTCGTTTTTGACTTCCCCCCACCCCCTTCCAAACCAAGTATCATTTTTATTTTTCCGCTCCGAGTCATATGAGGACTTAATGTTGAGAAGCTGAAAATAAATAAATAAATAAATACAGAATGGGGTGGATTTGAAGAAAAAGTGCATTTGTGCGAATTTCTTACGGTATTCGTTTTCACGGCCTTCACTGTGCAGCCAAAATGACATGTCATCTGTATCCTTTGTTTTGGTACGATTATGTGGATATCTAATTTATATGGTTCGATTTACATTTTAACCCCTTAAAAATCCCAAACTTAAGTTTTATTTTTTTTTCTTAAGGGCCAGTTCACATGGGGCTATGGAGGCTGAATTTGACGGCAGATTTCGCATCAAAATCTGCCTCCATACAATGGTGGTCTATGTAGACTGCTAGCAGAAAAAAAAAAAAAAAAAAAAAAAAAAGTGACATGACCTGAGGAAAGGCAATCAAAGTGAACGGGAGGCAGAAAACGCCTAGCTTTTTTTTTTTGCAAAAAAAAAAATAAATAAAAAAAAGCGACTGAAAGCGCGAGGCTTTTTTTTTGCAGCCATTCACTTTTACCAAAAACCGCTTCCTAATTAGGAAGTGTTTTTTTTCTGGACCAAGATAAGCCACACGTAATTTACATGTGTCCTAGCCCTAAAAGTCGCCATATTCTGACACCTGCAACTTTTTTTTTTTTTATACATCCGTGTACAGGGATGTATAGGGCATCGTTTTTTGCGGGGCCGGGTGTACTTTTTAGTTCTACCACTTTATGGAATGGTTATTGTTTTTATCACTTTTTGTTCATATTTTTATAAGTTAAACAGTGGAAAAACGGCGGTTTGGCACATTTGATTTTTTTTTTTTTCCACTACGGCGTTTACCGTATGGGAAAAATATTTTTAGAGATTTGTACAGCGGGCGTTTTCGGACACAGGGATAGCTGAAGTGTATGTGTTTTACCGTATTTAAGTACTTTTATATGTATTCTAGGTTAAGGGGGTGATTTGAACTTTTTAAAAAAATGTATTTTCTTTTCCATTTCTTAGACTCCCTAGGGGTCTGATCATTAATGAAATGCTAATGCATTACAAAATACCGGCAGTTCTATTGCAGGCTACATAGCGTAGCCTACAATAGAATGACAGGCCTGGGAGCCTCACAAGGCTCCCGGCTGTCATAGCAACATGATGCAGTCACGGGCGATCCCCAGGAAAATGGTGGCACCCACGCGCCAATGGTAAAATGGCGCCTCAAGTCAGCTTTGACCTAGGTGCCAGAGGGGATAATGCTCACAATTGGTGCAGGCAATGGTCACAGGCATTAGTGTCAGGTGTCTGCTGTATAAAACAGCAGACACCCGGCAGCTATGGTATCCGGCATCCGCCGTCGAGAAAGGGTTAAGATAAGTTGTCCAAAGCAGGTTGGCAGATGTCAGTCTCCTGACACTCATGCCGATAAAAAGAGTGGGGTATTGTATGTCAGCCAGAATTACTGAGCTGCAGCATTCTGGCATGGCCAATACAGTGTACAGATCTCTGTAGTATCAGCCAGCACAGATCAGTACACTGTGCTACTCATGGTGGCTCACACCTTCTATGATCTAAGCTGATCACCAGGAGAGCTAGGTACTAGACCTACAGAATCTTTTATGGAGGACATATCCTATATTTTGAAAAGAAAAGGTCGGATGGGATCAAATAGAATGGCACCTCCACTGAATGGGGGTCCTGTGTCCCCCATCTGACTGGAGCTGTGGTCAGACAAAAGCACTACTGCTTCATTCCAGCTCTATAGAACTGATAGTAGTAAACACTTGCTTTATCACCTATCCTGTGGGCTATTTTCTCTTCCCCTTTCACAAAGATGAGGGGGTATTGTAACTCTGTTCCAGATGGAATAGTTTACAATTTTCCAGTTCTATTTTGCACTTGGAGAATATACTAATTCCACTTACTATGTCATTCTTATCCACTCTGGTTCCAACAATCTTAAGGCGAATTTCATCATCCTGCTGAATAACTACATCCTAAAAAAAAACAACACCAAATAAATATTAATATGATCTGATATGCATACATACAGAGTATAAATAAATGAAAAAAACAAATGCTTGTACAGATTGAGAACATCTAGTCCCTTACCTCATCTACAGTCTTATAACATGGCGGGTTGGAATTTGGGTCGAACTCCATTTCAGATGGGATTGACTGAAACAACAACAAAAAAAAATTAAGTCATGACAGAAAGGCGTGTTACTAGAACAGCTCTCCAACTCTCCCCCACTAAGGGTAAGTTCACACGCAAATACACGTGTGCATAATCCAGGGCGGCTGCCGCAATGGGATGCCGGTGTAGTGCACGGCATCCCGTCGTGGCTCTCCGCTTCGGAGTAGGATCAAATGAATGGGCCTACTCTGGAGGGAGGTGTTGAGAGGCAGACGTCGCGGCTGAATCATCCTGAAGAAATGGCATGACGATTCTTTTATCAGTGAGTGGCAACATGCTGCTCACGGAAAAAAGTGTATCCTGGTGGTCTACATAGACTTCCATTGTGAGGGGGCGGATTATGAGGTGGATTCCGTGCCATAATCCGCCCCCTCTGTGCCCGTGTGAACTAGCCCTTAGGCTTGCTTGCATCAGTATTGCTGATGTACATTTTATTTCTCAATTATATGCAATTGGTTATTATTCTGCCGTCGCACTGAAAATCAGTTCTCCAAGCATAGACTAGTGATCATATACAGCAGCCAATCACAAGTAGATGGGAATAACCGGTCATTACTCCAGACCCCAAGGCAGGACTTATGGGAACAGACAAGCAGTGCAGCTCTACGCTGTTACCGTAACCTTCTCAGAGGTGAATGGGAACTACAGAAACAGCATAGGGGTGACTGGGCAGTATACTTTAGTGTGATTCCTCTGGCAACTTTATGAAGATGGACTTGACGGGAATAACTAAACTGAAAATGGATTAAACTATCATACGTACATGTCTAGAGATGAAACAAGACATGGGTCCAATTTCTGTGAACAGGCCAACCTAAAAATACAAATGAACACAAACATGTTTAACACGTAGATCTCCAGAACAGACATTACAGACTATTGTATATCCTTTACACTGGAAGCATACTATTGTATTTAACATTAAAAGGGCTGTACCAAGGTTTAAAAGGTGGCAGCAGTAAATCATTTATGATCTTTGTACCCTGTAGAGGAGATACAGTTTACAAATATACCTGTTATTCAGCATTGGACCCCAATTTCATGTAAATTACAGTGTTATCCATGTGTTTTTCCTGGGAATCTAAGTTTGAGACGCAAAACACGTTTCTTCTCAGTTGTATATGAATAAAATACTAATTTACTTGACGGCGAGGTATATAGGGAAACTCTAGACTCACATCTACAAGATAGGAATCTATCATGTGGTAAGTGGTTGTGGTCCAACGACAGGGACTACCACCATACTACTGTATTTACCATAATAAAGCTACATTTCCAGTCGGGTACAAACTCAAGTATGTTTTGTGTTTTGCAGTGCAGCTTACACAAGTTCTATTCATTCCATTTACATTCAGGAATACATAAAAGGCAACCAAAAAAATGGAGGCTTTATCTCTGCACAGCGCTCTTACCTTGTTGACTTGGGTAACAACAGCATCTACTACTTCTCCCTTAAAGGGTCGGAAAACAATAGCCTTGTATTTGACTGGATATAGCACAAAGCCCCTACCAGGCTGGATAACACCAGCACCGATATTGTCAATGGTGGTGACCGCAATCACAAAACCGTATCTAGGGAAAAGAATAAATAGATAGTTGTGAAGATCTGGACATGAGATTAAAGCATTTGTCTAGGAATCCTAAAAGTTTCCAAGCCTAAAATGTGAGAATATTAAAACACACCCATGACTCGAGTGTTTCCTGATGGTCTCAGTCACTGGTTCTGATTCTGAAACTATTAAAAGATTATCACACATCTTATAATGTGCTGTACATGCATGAGAGCAATGCAACCAATGGCTGCCCACACAGAGGATGCTAGCATGCTACAAGTGTACAAGATGGGAAGACCACATCCTTCATTCACAGAGAATACAGTAGTGTAGATGAATTTTGCAGGATTCAAATGGACGACAGGTTTGAAGGAGCATATCAATGTGTACAACCCAGCGGTAACACTTACTTGCCAGTACATGTCCCTTCCACCTCTGTGAAAAGCTTTTGCTTTACTGTATTGAGAAGGTTTGGCCCAAAATATCTTGGGTGAAGGAGAATTTCATGTTCCAGGGAGATCTATGGCAAAAAAAAGTTACACTTCAAAGATATAGCTAGAAGTCACGGGTGTTCCTTGAATCGCTAAGCACGCCAAATAAACAATTACAATCTATCTGTATACCACATTGTGTACTGAAATAACTTATTCTATAAAAGGACAGAGATACTATAATTGGGGTAGGACAGAGCCTCATCTCTCTGACTGACCTCTCAGATGAACATGGCATCGGAGGGGTTACCCGTTTGTGATTAGCATTACCTCCGATGATGGACAACTCTTTGCGTCAGCTGATTAAAGGGGTATTCTGGTCACAAGTTACCCCATAGCCACAGGATTAGGAGTAAGTTTCTGTTAGGTTGGTATCCAACCACTAGGACCCCTACCATTCGGGAGAACTGCTGTGTTTTGTACCACAATGTGAATAGAGAGGCTGAGCGTGCCATTCATTGCAGTGGGAATCACAGGTGATATGAGCACAGTCCGCTGGCTATCTCCAGTAGTTCCCACTGAAGTAAATGGAACAACAGCGCGCGTTTCCAACTTGCCATGGCGTGAGCCCACTGATCAGCAACTTAGCCCCCTACCCGCTTTTTTTATTAATATAGATTGTGAGCCCATATAGGGATCACAATGTACATTTTTTTTTTCCTATCAGTATGTCTTTGTAGAATGGGAGGAAATCCACACAAACACAGGGACAGCATACAAACTCCTTGCAGATGATGTTCCTGGCGGGATTCGAACCCAGGACTTCAGCGCTGCAAGCTGTAAACACAGCCTTAAACCACTCCATGTCTCCCCAGGCAATGTCCATAGAATGCAATGGAAATCAAGCCAACAAGTCAGGAGCCAGTGGTAACTTCTAAGCACTCTGACTCCAGACTTAAAGGATCCGTCCAGATCTATTCCAGAATAATATCAGTCCATGACCCCCTATATGATAAATCCTCCTATATATACTCACGTGATAAAACATAGCGCACGCAGAAGTCTCCTGCCCAGTGCGACACTCAGGAACAGCGTCTGTGTTCACTGTCCGAACAACAAAGCTTGTTCAAACTAGGTGGTTCCAGGGCGGAACTTCCGCTGTGTACGTCACACCAGGGCGGAAGTGACGTAGCGGCGGCGGTGTGTAACCGCTCCGGCCCTACAGCAGTGCTCGGCGGACCGTGCGAAGATTGTAACAGAAGAGAAAGCGCGTAGTACACGCGGACACTCTATGACGACAAGTTCAGACTTTATAAACGGCCACACAAGGGATCATGTCAGTGATTGGCTGAGAACCTTTTCAATCACGTGTGTCGCCGACCAATCAGCGTAGCGAGGTCAGGTCAGTCTACCTCCAATCAAATTGCGGGAGAGGCGGGTTTTTACAAGGTTTGCTTTGTGCAGGTGAGAGACAGACCCAGATCACATGACCCACAATTAAATACTGTATTATCGGTAATCGTTAGGAAAGGTCTGAGCTGGAGGAAAGGGAAAACCTAAGGCACAATAGACCCAGGACATGTATGACGTCAGGCTGTAGTGGACAAGGTGTAAGGACTGCATACACAATACAATAGGACTGCAAGGGCAATGCTTCTAGTACATACATGTTATTAGCATGGCTCAGGTCATGTAGGGGATAGATAAGGTAATATCCGCACGTACTAATAACATTGTTAGATATTCTGCTCATTGCTTTATGTCATATGTATTTGTAGGCGCTCCGGGGCCACCAGGAGGATGCCGCTGATTCCAGAGCCCCAGCTCGCCACGTCGGGGTGCTCGCTGCGAGAAACAAGGGAAGAGTTCTAAGCAGATCTTAACCTTGGGCTTTATCTATTGGATATTTTGCTGGTAAGTTGCACACGTGTGATCGCACTCTGACCAACACCAGTATTACTATAGAGCACCGCTAACCAAACAACGGGTCACGACACGGGCGCAATGTTTGGGCTGTTAGCTAGTTCAGGTCTAATCCGTCATCAGCCATATCTAGAGCACCTCACAGCTCAGGATTGGGCAGGGGAGTTGGGGAACATATATACAGTGTGTGCGTGTTTGAGCAGACTTAGGAACATAGTGGAAGGATAAGGTTATGTTCACACAGCAGAATTTGACGCTGAATTTGAGATACATTCTGCCCTGATTTCAGCTGCAAAATAAGGGTCCATGTTCCATCTTGTTACAAATTCTAATTCAACCAAGGAATATGACATATGCCACTGGTTAGGCTCTGAGTCAAAATCAGTGCTGGAAATCTTTGGCTTACCATCATGGGAGGCCGGAAGGGGGACATGGAACAGGAATTTGACAAGATGTCCACCTCAAATTTCTCTATATTCTTTTCTGTGAACAGACTTGAAGGGGCAGGAGGACGGATAGGTGGGCTGGTGGGTGGCTGTACAGGACTTACCTACAGTTGGAAGAAAAGGTTTGCGGGCAGCTGCAGAGTTTTAAAAACAATAAATCTGGGCAGGTGAGCAGTGTATACATGACCACAAGAGTCAATAGATGTCCAATTATATCATGTTCCCCACTATAGGGGCCTCTGCGAAATGTGTTCCATAATAATGGAGCTTCCTATGAACTGAACTACATTTCCCAGAGGATGCCTGGTCCTTCATGCATGAGAACAGCTGTTATGACTTATGGCAGTGCAGGCAGCAGGACTCTCAAGGGTGATGGGCACAATACAGTGGTGAAAAGTAGAGTAAGAGGCAGAATGCAGTGGAATACATATAAGAGCTTTTCTTTTTCAAATGAGGCAAAGTATGATAGTGGGGGGTCCCAAACAAAATTCTAGTTCAAAAGTGGGTTACATCTTTAGTAAAGAGGTGGTCCAGGTAAAAATGCACAACCCCTTTAACTTTTAAATCAATCGCGGCATTGGAAAAATTTTAAAAAATTCATACTCCCCTGTCCCCGATGCTCCGGTGTTCTTGCAGCGCGTTTCGGTCCTTTTGCTGAACGGGTCTCTTCCGGAGTTCCGATGATTGGCCTCAGTGGAACTCCGGAAGAGACCAGGAAGATACCGCAGGAGCAGAAGAATTGGGACACGCTGGGAGGACACTGGAGCATAAGGGACAGGGGAGTATGAAATTTTAAAAAATTTTTTCCCTACTCCTGGCTGCTTTAAAAGTTAAAGGGGTTGTCCAATTTTGCTTGGACAACGCCTTTAAGTTTGGAACCCATTGCTATAGAAAATTCATTGTGGTGTCCAACGCAGTTAACCTTATGTATATGGGGTAGAGCAGTCATATCTAACAATGGCTCTCCTAGAATGCCCTGATGGACTCCGACAGATTGGAGGATTGAAGGGGTTCTAGGTCTTCAATGGCATTAGTTAACGGGAGTCTGTCAGCTGGAAAATCGGTATCAAATTAATGGCAGTACCTTGTAGGGCAATTTTTATACTTTCCAAAGATGACTTACTTGTTCTGCATTTACATGATAATATTTTATACTTCTGCAAATTAGTTGAAAATAGCTGTCCACTGTCAGAAATGCGCTCATTACAGCTTAGCGTCATCACTGGGTTATGAGGAACGCCCACAAGTCTATGCAGAAGTACTGTTGGTTCGAGGGCATTCTTCACAGCGCAGTGATGACTCTAGATTGTAAAGCCAACCCTTCTAACAGAGTGGAGATATTGGTGCTGAAATGAACACCACTAATATCTTCAGCACCGGGGCACATACCAGCAAAGATGACAGTTTGCTGAATTCAGCACACTGTAGGCTTCTTAGTGGTGTATGATACCGTACATCTCTGAGGACATGAAGGATCCTCTTTAAAGGGGCTGTCTAGAATAATATATATACTCGCCTGTCCCCTGTTGCTCCATGTGTTTCACATTGTGTTCCAGTCCTACTGCTCCGCTGTCTCGTTTTGCCGAAAGTTCTCGCCAGCTGTGACACCACGGGTCCCTTTCCTTAGACCAATGATGAACAGCCTAAGGAAAGTTACTTGGGAAGTCCCAAGCAGTGACGTCCCGTGTCCCTCATTGAAGCCGCCGATTGGCCTCAGCAGTCACGTGTGGCAGGGACTTCCACTAGAAGAAAACATCAGGGCAGCAGAAATGGACCGTGCTGATAGACACTGAGGACAGGGGAGTACATTTTTCTCCCTTCCCCAGCTTAAAATAAAAAAAAACTAAAATTATCCTGGACAATCCTTTTAAGGCTGCATTCACATCTGCCGTTTTCAGTTTTAAAGCAACTGACACCCGACATATCCCTTTATAGTAAAGTCTGGGTTCCGTATTTAACCAGTATTTTAGCGGTCCACTTCTCCTTTGTTCTGGTCCACCAATGTACCACAACAACAGAGAGCCAGCGCTAGTGTGAACCTATCATAAGGTAAGTTTTTACATAGCAATAAATGTCTAAATATAATAATATATTATTATATATGGATTATATAAAACTGCAGGTTGATCCTTGTGAACTGCTGTATGAAAGAACCTGCAAGATTTCTACTTCCTGGGGTTGATTATTTATTGTATTTTCTTTTCCCTTTAGCCATGGAGTTCCCAGATCACAGTCGGCGCATACTGCACAGTCTTAGAGATCAACAGTCCCAGGGTTTCCTTTGTGACTGTCAGGTGTCAGTTGGCACTGCTCGCTTCCTGGCCCACCGTTCAGTCCTGGCATCATGCAGCCCGTTTTTCCACATGTCATGCAGGGAGCGACCAGACATGCAAGAACTCACACTCAACAACCAGATTGTCACGGCTCCAGCATTTTCTTTACTCCTCAGCTTTATGTATTGTGGGCGACTCAGTTTTCAGGAGGCACCTACTGAGGATGTGTTGGCAGCTGCTAGCTATTTGCACATGGATGAAGTTGTAAGGGTATGCAAGAAAAGGTTGCAAGGTCGCGCACCTGCTGAAGCAGATAGCACACGGCGAGAAGAAGAAAGCGGTACAAGCTGCTTGGGTTTAGAAGATAATAATGGAGACCAGAGGCATGAGGACTTAGAGGGTGCCCAGACAGATGAGAAGAATTTTCAATATCAAGGGCAAGAAATAGCAGGAAATGGACAGCGAGCATCTACAAGTGCCATGTACAATTTGCAAGAGGTTGCAGGGAACAACAGATATCAGAGACAGGATCCAGCAGCAAATAGCCAGAAGTTATTAACAAGCATAAAATGTCAGGCTCCTGAAGCATCTGGGAGGGGAGCGGGCATTTCTAGATTTGAGATGCAGGGTATGGCAGAGAGTGGACAGGGGGTAACAGGCAGTTCTAGGTTTGAATTGCACCAGGGAGCAGCTAGTAGTGAAGCAGTCACTGGCAGCATCAAGTGCCAGGTGCAGCAAATAGCCGTGACTAACCAGGAGGTTGCGGGCAGCTCTAGGTTTGAGATGCAGGACATTGCCACTGGTGAACAGATGGAAGAGGCCGGAAGATGTTCGGTACAGGAAGCAGTTGAAAGTACACCTATGCCATCTAATCTGAGATTCTCTTCACAGAGTCAAGATACAGGGTCAGGTGGGCATACAGGGCTTTCTAGAAGCTCGCCAAAGAGGCAAGAGCCAGCTGGTAGCACACAGGGTAATGGAAGTTCTAGATATTCTCATCTGGCACAGGACACTGTTGGCATTGGTACTCAATCCTTAACTCCTTCTAGGTACTCTTTGCAATCACAAGATGAAGCTGGTACTACGCTGCCAATAGTAGGAAACTCCAGATTCTCTGTGCAAACGCAAGATCCCACTGGGAGCATTTTAGCAGTGCAAGGTACAGTCAGATATTCACTTCAGAGTCCAGAGTTGGCAGGCAACAGCTTAGCACAGTCAGGCACCTCTAGATTTTCCTTACAAGAACCTACAGGCAGCATACAGGGAGTGCCAATGCGTGCCAGATATAACTTGCAAATTCAGGAGCCAACCGCTAGTACAGCTGCACTTCCTGGCCCATCACGATGCTTTCTACAAAGCCCAGAGTCTGCTACAAATACACTGGCACTGCCAGGAACATCAAGATACGCTCTGCATAGCCCAGAGTCCCCTGCTGCCAAGAAGGAGGAAAGAGAATGTACCAAATCTGAGTTGACAGTGACTACGACGACTCAGCCTGGCATGGAGGTAGTAGCTGCACCAAGTCCATGTAGCTCCACTGTCAGTGAGGGTCAGCCAGCTCCTGGTGTGGCCGTAAAAATAGAAGCCATTGTAATATCGGATGAAGAGTGTGAAAGAGCAGTTGGGACATTTAAAAGGCATGGGTATGATGAAGAGGAGGAAGGAGAAGAAGACTCTGGGTATGTGCCTTACCATATGATCGCAGTGCCAAGTGGGCATCACCCAAGCTATGGAGGCATATTGCCTCCTTCCATTCACCCAGATGGCATGTATTTACAAGATTTTGAAGGACATCCCGGTTTCCCTCTTTTCCCTGAAGATGTGCCCACCTGTAAAACATGCGGCAAAACCTTCTCTTGTTCGTACACCCTTCGTCGGCATGCTACAGTTCACACACGGGAACGTCCCTATGAGTGCCGTTATTGCTTGCGCAGTTACACACAGAGTGGAGACTTATATAGACATATCCGCAAGGCGCACAGTCAACAGGAGCCTGGCGCCAAAAAAGCCAAGGTTGACATGGAGCCTACCCCCCCAAACTTGCCTTAAAATACTGGTGGGTTACTTTACATCATTGAGACGATAGGAATTGACTATGTTCTTTCGAAAGGTCAAAACTATTTGGGAGAGCCGCATCCTTTGTGGACCAGGCAACGTTCATATCTCCTTTTTATCTTTATGGAGGATCTCCATTCTTATAATTTATTGCCAGTGATATTGTGGGTTTTCTGTAGAATTGCTCAAAAGCCTGAACTTGCTAAATAACTAAAGCAAGATAGCTATTAAAATATTGTTATACGTCAAAGTACGGGCTTTTTAACTTAACAGTGTGCTTCGAGGAGGTGGAAACATTGGAATACTGCTGTGCGCTGCTCTGTGCTCTGATAGTCTGGTCTGTCAGTGGTGTCTTTACAAGAGTAACTGGCCAAGCGTCATTAAACTGTGTCTTCTAATGAGTAAGTGTTGCTGTGTGTGAAATTGCTCTAGGAATATCATGTGCAAAATTCTGGCTTAACCTCTAAAGAGAATAGATTTTGCTGCACACACTGTTTTGTGATCAAAGGAATATAGAGATTTATTTTACAATATAGTTAACGCCTTTTGACACAATGCAAAATATTGGCATAGAAAGAAAGGCTAGATCAATTGGATATGACGTTTCGGTCCTTAGACTTTCATCAGACGCGATCTAGTGTGGTAGCAGGATCAGTATAAGTGTTGCCTTGACACTTATACTGATCCTGCTACCACACTAGATCGCGTCTGATGAAGGTCTAAGGACCGAAACGTCATATCCAATTGATCTAGCCTTTCTTTCTATGCCAATATTTTGCATTGTGTCAAAAGGCGTTAACTATATTGTAAAATAAATCTCTATATTCCTTTGATCACAAAACAGTGTGTGCAGCAAAATCTATTTTCACTAGTATATTTGGGTCAAAGGACCTTTTTTCGCTAGCACCACATATAATTTTAGAGTGTGCGGTACCATTGACTTTTTTGCTAACCTCTAAAGAGAGTCAGTCACCAGAACAATCCCTATAGACAATGATATACAGCCCAACTCACATGTCCATGGTATAAAGTAGAAACATAGGATTTTCGGATGCCCAGATCTTTACCCTCCAATTAAGGGCAGTGTAGCAAAGCCAATAAAGCGGAAGAAGGTCCAGCAATAATAAAAAATATTCTAGAAAAAGTATAAAAATTATCATGATTTATTACAAAAGTTACATAAAGATATGCAAGATCTCGAAGACCGGGTAATATTCGGACATAAGTAGATAACCGGCAAAGTCAGCGTTACAGGTGCTTCCATTCATTTCTATGGGTGCGTGCTGTTCGGATCGGCTGATCCGAAAAGTGTTCGCTCATCTCTAGACATAAGAATAAATTCAAACGTGATAAAAACGATTATCATACAGATAATGTATGATAATCGTATAAACAACATGATTTTGTGTCTACGGGCACGCCCAGGCCTATGTACAAAAACGGAAAAAGAAAACATGATCTGAGATCACGTAATGATGTTTCAGATAAGAAACAATTTCTTAAATGATAGAGATTTTTTAGCTGGACCCAGAGGTCAAGTCAGGAATATCCTTACCGGCAGCAACAAAGTGGAAACAAATACGGTGACAAACACAAGCACAGAGCAGAGATCAAGTATAAGAAGAAGCAACAGATATTATACATGGAGGAACAAAAATTTCCACTGAATACTTCTATGAAAATGATGTGTCAAGTTGTGATAGTCTGTTGAATTTATCATCTCTCCCCTCGTTGCATAGACCTTCTCTCCAAAGGGTTAAATTTTGTTCCGACTGAAAGTTTTAATCTGTTTTTCACCTTATCAGGACTGGTTCACATCTACGTTCGGTAATCCGTTCGGGAAGTCCGCATGGGGACCCCCGAACGGAATACCGAACGCATTGGCAAGAGGTGAGCCGTAAAAGCACACAGACCCCCATAGACTATAATGGGTTCCGTGTGCTCTCCGTGCGGTGTCCGCTGAGAACATGCAGACAGAAAAGTACTTCATGATCTACTTACCTGTCCACAAGACTCGTGTGGAAAACACACAGACCCTATTATAGTCTATGGGGTCTGTGCTCACCGCTTGCCAATGCATTTGGTATTCCATTTGGGGTGTTCTCCATGCGGAGATGTGAATCAGGCCTTAGATATAAATAAGTTTGTAAGGGCACTAACTGTTAAGAAACATTTTTTCAATGATTTGACAAATGATTCGATCCATGATGACTTTGATTCTACGTGTTCTCATGATATACAAAATAATTAATTTGGAGATATTACGTTCTCGGAACAACGCTGTCTCATTAACTTGCAGAAATCGCAAATGGTTAGTTCACAGGATAGGGGTACACATACCATCGAAATTGAGTAAAAACAATACATACTTTTATCTGGTTTCTTCAAGAGTTCCGGCACTGGACCAGTTCCAAATGGCCATGGAACGGGATTTGATCAGATTGTCTAATTCTATTGGTACAAATATGGATTTCAACTTGAATAGTAAAGAAAGATCGATCATTAAGGAGTTACAGGATAATACAAATTTAATAATCAAAATGGCAGATAAAGGGGGGATGGTAGTCGTCCTTGACAAAGATGGCTACCATAAGAGTGTGCTACAAATTCTTGAGGACTCTACAACATATAGAGAACTCAATGAAGATCCCAAAAGATTTTATTTTTCCTCTGCTTTAGATTCCATTATTTTGGAGGGGGTTATTCTGGAAAATCAGGCTAAGAACCTTAAAGTGGATTTTCCAATCGTGCCGATTTTCCATGGATTACCTAAAATCCACTAAAACATAATCCCACCTCCAGTACGTCCCGTTATTTATGGGATTGGTTCCGTAGGTCTTTAGTGAATTTAGTGGCTTGGTGGAGGTAGACGCTATTTTGGGGAGAAAAATGCTTTTACCTCTAGTATACGGGCCTTTTAGATTAACAGTGTGCTTCGAGGGAGTGGAAACATTGGAATACTGCTGTGCGCTGCTCAGTGCTCTGATAGTCTGGTCTGATAGTGGTGTCTACAAGAGTAGCGGTATGTAGCTGTATTGCCGCTATATTGATGACCTGCTATTTGTATGGTCAGGCGACATGGCGGCCATACCGCTGTTTGTGGAATAACTAAACAATAATGATTTAAATCTAAAATTGACTTACAACTTCAATCAAGTTGAGATAAAATTTTTGGATATTACACTTACAGGCAATACCTCATTCAATAATCTTTCCATCAAACTTTTTAGAAAAAAGGAATCTGGCAACACCATTTTGCACGCTAGTAGTCTACATCCAAAAACACACTATTAGGGTGCATTCACACTGAGTAAAGGCTAGCTTATTTTGTAGAGTAAAATTACACTTGTAAATTTTGCTATCCCATTGACTTCAATGATATTTTTTACAAGTGTAAAAATACGCCAGTAAAAAATACGCCAGTAAAAAATACGCCTGTAAAAATACGCCTGTAAAATATCATTGAAGTCAATGGGATAGCAAAATTTACAAGTGTAATTTTACTCTACAAAATAAGCTAGCGTTTACTCAGTGTGAATGTACCCTTAGGGTGCATTCACACTGAGTAAACGCTAGCTTATTCTGAACGTAAAACACGTTCAGAATAAGCGGCGTCTAAAGCAGCTCCATTCATTTCTATGGGAGCGGGGATACGAGCGCTCCCCATAGAAATGAATGGGCTGCTTCTTTCACTCCGTGCAGTCCCATTGAAGTGAATGGGGAGTGCCGGCGTGTACGCTCCGGCATGAGCAGAGCTTGCCGTATACGCCGGCAGTCCCCATTCACTTCAATGGGACTGCACGGAGTGAAAGAAGCAGCCCATTCATTTCTATGGGGAGCGCTCGTATCCCCGCTCCCATAGAAATGAATGGAGCTGCTTTAGACGCCGCTTATTCTGAACGTGTTATTACGTTCAGAATAAGCTAGCGTTTACTCAGTGTGAATTCACCCTTAGGGTGCATGCACACTACGTAACGCCGGGCGTGTATGAGAGCCGTACACGCCGGCGTTACAGCAGGGCTGCCGAACACTTCCCATTCACTTCAATGGGAGCGCTCGTAAACGCCGCTGTTACGAGCGCTCCCATTGAAGTGAATGGGAAGTGTTCGGCAGTCTGCTGTAATGCCGGCGTGTACGGCTCTCATACACGCCCGGCGTTACTCAGTGTGCATGCACCCTTAGGCCTATACCAGCGGGGGGACTCACCAGGGTCAGACGAGCCTGCTCAGAGTATGATGATTTCGTTTTACAAAGAGAATCTGCTTGTACTAGACTGAGAGAAAGGGCTTCTCCAAACTACATGTTACATAGGGCAAAGAAGTTAGTCAATAATAAAATGAGACTGTATTCACAGATTCCACCAGTAAAATCGATTCCTCAGGCAACCAGTTGAAAGGAGAATTTTTTTCAACCAAATACAGCAGCAATTATAGTGAGACCACTGGGATCATTAGAAAAAATATTCTCATTTTGTATCAGGAGGACTCTCTGTCAGAGATATTGGATCAGGGCGTTCACTGTGTAGCTAGGAAAGGGAAGTAATTGGGGGCTATGTTATCACCTAGCTTGTTTCAGGGATACATTGAAAATAATTCAACACAATGGTGTTCATGCACCCTGTCCTGTGCTTCCGGGCTAGGGAGGAGGAAGGCCGGAACCTCCACTATAGTCTGTGGGGGTTGCCAGTATCTTCCTGGGACCAGGGATCAGCAGCGGGCCGGAGGCTATTTAATGCCTCATTCTAGCTCCAGCCCGCCACTGGTTTTTCAGTTTCCTCTGGGAAGCAGCTCACCTTTGCTTCTACTCCTGCCTGTCTTGCTTTTTCCCTGCCTTCATGTTTTGGCCTCCTAGACCACCTCTCTCCTTGACCCGTGATTTGGACACCTCGTGACCTCCAGTGTATAACCCCGCTTTTCTGATTGCTCTTCTGCGGCACCCTCTGTTACCTCGTGACCTCCTGTGTACTGACCCGGCTTGTTTGACTATGTCCTGACTATCCCTGGATACTGTGTGACCTCCTGTTTACCGACCCAATCTGTATGACTTTCCTACGGTGCTTCCACCATTCTCTGGCGCAGGGGATAATAACACTCCTTAGGGAGTGTGCACCTACACAGGCGTATGGAGACTTACAAGCCTTTTTCGCACCACTGGGGGATTTCCCATCCTCTGGCGATCATCCGTACTGCACTCAACTCTGCTGACCAGTTTCTCCTGTTTCTTCACCCACCTAGGTGAGTGGTTTTTGGGTTTTCTGGTTCTACTGCAACTTGGCGTGCGCTGTGTGTGTGACGCTCTCTATGCGGTTGCAATTCTGGGTCCCAGAATTTACCAAGTCCAACTCCACCATCAGGAGCTCTGGTGAAGACCTCTGGGGTCTGGTTCCGCTCCGGTTTGGAGGGCATTGGATGCTCAGTGCTGTTTTGCCTCGGTGTGCGGAGGACTCTGGTTGCCCGGGACTAACTGTCCATTGTATATTGCACTAGGTTCCTAACCAATGGTTAGCCCAGAAAGGTTTCTACAAAAAATTGCCAAGTATGCCCACTTGCTGCCGTTTCTATAGGTTCTCATAACAGCTCGGCCACCAAGTCTTTTTCTATTCCTAATCGTTCAGATCAAAATTTGCGATCTATCAAATCAATTGTACGCTTTGTGATTTGCAATACATAGTATGTGCTATCCCCCTTTTGTTTTCTATTGACCATTACGACATATATTTATATTTCATATTCTATTTATGTCATGGGATTGGTAGGAGTTATCCTCCGTTATATTGGTCACACAAACACACATGGTTTAATTCTATACTTATACACTTCAGTCTTTTTCAAATTTCCCGCAATGTTCTGTATGAGTTTCATGACATCCAATTACGTTTCATTTTTGAGTCATGTGACGTAACTGTCGGATGAAAATCTGTTTTGACGGACATTAAAAGCAGGCCCGTTGACTTGTGACATGTCCTATTTTTTAACAGACGTGTGAATACACCCATAGGCTTTCTTTGCTTTGTGTGCATTAGGCCATAGTGTACCAGAGTTACTTCACAGGTTCCCTTCTAATGATATTGACTATGAACTATTCAAAGGTAATACAGTAACTATCTCACTGTTACAGGCAAACTTGTACAGTTATTGGCTACCACAGATGGCCAGGGATTTGGCTATATGCGGTTGCTGGATCATGTGGCCAGGTTCCAATTCTATATCAAAACTGCAGCAAACCCCACTCCCCAAAGCCCCTCACCCCTGGAAAAAACAACCCTATAAATCTTTGTCGTCGGAGCCAGGGCTGCCTTGTACTTTTAAAGTCGGGTTCACACGGGGTCTTTTGGTCAGGATTTTGACGCAGAATCCAGGTCAAAAAACCTCCTTTTATTGAGTTCAATGGGTTGCTTTTTTGTGATTGGTTTGTTCCCCTTTCTTGAGTTGGATTCAGCAGTGCGACCTCCCTCCCAACTAGGCTCATTCATTTGGGCCTAATCTGGAGCAGAATGCCGCCACTGGATGCTGGAGCACTGTATGCACTGCAGCGGCAACCAGTCGCGGCTAGCCATTTTTTTGGACCGGATTCTGAGGCGCCCTTCTCCCCCCCGTGTGAACCTGGCTTAAGAGAGCTCATGTAGATAGCCATAGTGTATTGGAGTTGGACCTCCACCAACATATTGATAAGCCATCTACAGTATATAGTAGTCTCAGAATACCACTTCATACCCCCATCATACTAGCATGACAGCAGTTTTAATAAATGCACTCATACAGCCATTTACTATAAATGATATATCTATATACAGTATATTACGCACATATGTAGCAGTGTTTAACTTGACTTTCTGTGCTGTGATATCCTATAATAATAACTATATAGCGCCAACATATTCTGCAGCATTTTACAAATCAGAGGGGACATGAAGAGACAATATCAGACATTACAATGTGACAAGGAAAAATGTATCAGAGTGAGGGCCCTGCTCAGGAGATATTACAATCTATGAGATCCATCTTATCTTAACTCAGAAGACAAACAAAGCCATTGCAAGAGTTGAGTTAACACCAGGGGCGTAACTTGAAGGGGTGCAGAGGGTGCAGTCGCACTGGGGCTCATAAGCATTGACATCAGTATTGAGATTGCAGCTTCCATCTGGCCCATAAAGTGGATTAAACTCCTTAGCACCCATAACCATCACTATCAAGAATTCACTGTAGGGATAAGGTCGGGGGCCCCGGACAAAAGATTACATCGGGGCCCACAACACATTAGTTACGCCACTGGTTAACAGGTTCTTAACCTGTTATATCATGTTAACCTTTGCTATGTAAGTACAAGAAAATCTCCTATAATCCTGAAGAAGCTGGTGTTTTCTGATCTGTAAGGAGACATGGCTCAGTATGAACAGTGTCCAAAGTGTGGAAGGATTATGTTATTCTCAGTAACTGGTTCTGTTTCAGGCAGAATTGTCAGTGCAGCCATTTTGCTCCTATGTTATGGGCTGGTAAGGCGGTGTAGTCAGTCGCTACCGACAATGATCATCTCCTTATCCAGGATCACTATACATATAACACACTACAATTTTAAATAGGAGCCATATTTGCTCTAAGATCTCATATCTTATATGGGATAGCAATAAGCAGATTTACTTTGCTATTTTTCCATGTACTATCTGTATGTATTAGTTATAGCCATATGTACGCAGTGTCTGACTATTATCACACCTATAAGGATTTCTATTGCTTTCCTCTAAATACCACCACGTCTTGTTACTGCCCCTGCGGGGGTGGAGAGGTCATATAGCTCGGCCTGTGTGTGGCCTACATAGAGTAACTTGTTCAGTAAGTGCATGAAGAGGTGCTCAGCCAAATACTTCATGGGACCTGTATGTCACATATAGAAAGCCATCCTGGTCCCGGTGCTGAGTGTAAACTTCCATCATTGTCATTGATAAACTTGTCATTTGATGTCCATTGACCAGTACACAGAGCGAATGCGATGGAGGCAAAGAGAGTCTGCACCTATGTAGAGAGAGGGAACATTAGCACCAAGGCTCAAATACTGCATTATGTAACATTAGAAATACAATGGCCCATGACAAATATAGTTAGAGAGTTTGGATAAGGAGAAAACAAAGAAACAGTATGGATTTTAAAAAATGCAGTTTGGGCAGAGGCCATTGGGTGGCGCCACTTCCATTAGATCCCACTGATGGATCATTTTCTGGTTCCTTTTAGCTCCTGATGAGCCCATGGAGACAATTGTGTAATTATATATATATGTGTGTGTGTGTGTGTGTGTGTGTGTGTGTGTGTGTGTGTGTGTGTGTGTGTGTGTGTGTGTGTGTGTGTGTGTGTAATTAGAAATGTGCAGATCATTAGCAAAAAAAAGTGTTGAATTCTCCAAACATTTCCATTTCGTGTACTGAATACTATGAGCTTATTGTTAATTTAGTACTTTTATTATGGCTAACATAAATAAAAGTGACCCGGTGAGGAGATCAGAACAGACCTAACAGTGGCCATTCGGCTAAACCCACCAAATTTGGCTAATTCAGCAGATCTTGGGGCAAAAAGGACTGAACATGTTGAATTTCAGTATACCTCATCTTTGCATTTTAAGGGAAGCAACCAGCCACCACCGGTGTCTGACAGTGGCTTATTCCCCTCTCCCCCACTGGGAACATGTGCATGCTCAGCCGAACTAAGCGTGCATGTGTTTGGGAAGGCCGGGAGGTGTAGTTGTTGCTGGTGGCCGAGTGTGCAAACAACTATTGAAGATGGATGGCTGCTGCATTTAGGGGATGGTTATACTATTGTTATAGATGTCCGTTCTCTTCAGTCATAGGAGGAGAGCAACGGACACAAACAGTAATAGCCGAACACTCAAGACCTGGACAACACCTCTTACCTTATCATACTGACAAATTGCCCCATTGTGATTTCAGGAGGCACAAGGAATTTGATCTTCTGAAGTGGTGGTAGCAGTTTTTCCCGATGACTTCTCTCTACTATAACCTGAACAAAAAAAACGAGAAGTAAATATGTTTTCCTATATTAATGCCAGCATTGTGGTGAATTCCTCATTCCCTCTACGCCAGCTTTCTGCGAATTCTATGAATGGCCTTAGCCCGACAGATGTATTTTACCTTCCACCAGGTTCCCGGCATTAGTTAGAATGGATATCTACACTGGCTCCTACCTGGTGTAAATTTCCATTCTCGCACAGATTTATGAAGAGGCCGCAGCCCCTTCATGAATTTCCAGTTACCTGGACCATTATGACCACAAAGACTAAGCCAGGTGTGCGATATGCCAGTCTTAATGAATTTGCCCCATTGTGCCCCACAAAGCACATATATCCTCCGGAGCACTGACCTCCTCTCTGCTCCTCTGTCGCACGCAGTATTGTCAGTATAAACAGAGGTTCAGAATATCAATGCAGGTCTATGGGAGTCAGATCAGGGCTCTAATAGACTTGCATTGATTGTGTGCATGAGGGGAGCAGAGCTGAGAGTGGTGCTCCAGAGGGGAGCACGTAACTTTGCCAATAAAAGCTGTCAATAAGTTAATAACATTACAGTATACACAATATGCATAGACACTATATAGTACATTGGTAATAAAGTACATAGCGACATGAGGAGACTGCCCAATGCTATATCTTTGCTAAAGCTGCATAAACATATCTTACCGGTATCTTACAAGGATATCTGCTCTTCACTCGATTAACTTCATGAATACGACTATCTGCAAAGACATTTGTAAGAAGCGCTTAGATATCACTTTGATAAAGAACACTTATATCATAGTGTGTAGATGCTGTGTGTGTGTCGCTGCCCTGTAAGGCAATGTCTGACCCTTTCTAGCACCACATAACATGTTCGGGGGAATTAACCAGAAACACTCATCTGCATTTTCATGTCTTTGTAGGAACTCTTGGAAGGTGCTGAGTCTCCCTCGAGCAATCCAGCTGCTAGGAAATCTTTGCATTGCCCAGGGCTATAATAATGCTTAGAGAGATCTTCCTCCAGATTACAGGTGAATAGCTTCCGAAATGTATAGGAGTACAGTGAATTAGTATTGGGGGGCGGATTTTAGAAAGGTGTATTTGAAGTCTAAAGCTGTCAGTTTACACCTTAGATCGCTGTCAGATGAATGATTGTTCAACCAACAGCCAATTCTATTGCCCCCCCATACACATGTACACTCAGCGTAGCCAAGGATATATATGATCTGATTATAAACATACCAGACGTATCAGGAACATGACTTCTACTAATCTATGCTTGTATCTATCTATTGCCATAAAGAAGATCGGATCATACACATATCATTTTTATGACAATAACCTAAAAAGTTGAAAACAACAGAACCATAAACCTTAGTCTTATCCCACTATTGTCATTTGAAGCCATCCTACACCCACCGTACCCAGCCGTGACCCATGTTAGCTTGCTTTCTCCTTACCCAGGCGTTTTCTTTGCTTGAAGGAAGTTGCGTTCATTTCCAGGCTGGTGCTGTTCATCAGGGGTGGCATTGTCGCAGTGTGTGGTCTCAGTCTCAGTGAATCTACCCCTTATTGCCCACGTTATATAAGCAGCAAGCAGCTGGAACCAGTTAGATCTGGCAGCCCCCACCCTATTACTGCTGCTAGCTCCAGGAATGCCTGAATTGCCCCCTACATCTCACACCCAGCTGTAGACCTGACCTCAGCTCCATCACTGGTGTGTGACACTCGGTGCATAAGACTTCCAGAGCGTTGTGTATCATACAGAAGTGCAGAGCTTACATCTTACTGGAGGAGCTGAAATATCACACGTTACTATAATCCCATAATCACAGGGGTAGGAAATCTCTTCTGTATGGTATCATAGGTGTAGAACATGCTGTATTGGGACCATTTCAGAAAAAGTTACTATGATTCTCCCAATATATAAATTTATATAATGGGGTCTGCACAGAGGACGCTTTCCTCCACCGGTTTCAGTTTTAAAATCACAGACACACTCCATGTGCAGCCGCTATTGCATTGGTCCACATGTCCATTGTTCTGGTCTTCAGACAGACAAAAACAACAGATAGGCAAATGCAGTGTGAACCTAGCACCAGGGCCGCTTTAACCATAGGGCCAAAAGTGCACTTGCACCGGACCCTATGGTTGCGGCCTTGGGACAGCGGGTCAGTCCTGCATTTGTTGTCCCACAGTTTGGGGCAGTGAGTCCAATGCTGCCACAACTCCAACTTATCAGCATCCTCTAGACCAGACCTGGGCAATGTACGGCTTGTGGGCCATATCCGGCCCTCTGACAGCTTCTGTCCGGCCCGCATAGCTAGTGGAAGTTTTTTCAAGGACCTGTGATGATGTCATCACAACCTATCACCAGGATAGGCTATGACTCGTTAGTGGGCGGAGCCACACGGGACTGTGTGCTTTCTGCAAACTGACGGCAATGGTGGCTGCTGGATGATAAAGAGAGAAGAGACAGCATGTGTGAGCAAGAGGGGGGAACTAGGGGCAGATGTAGGGGGGCAGTTAAGCTGAATGCACATGAAGGGGGGAAATTAAACTAGGGGGCAGATGGAGGGTGACATTAAACTGGGGCAGCTGGAGGAGGATATTAAACCATGGGGGGTAGCTGGAGGGGGACATGTCTGCCTCTAGTTGCCCCCAGTTTCATGTCCCCTCTAGTTTCTGCTAGTTTACACTGGGGCACCAGGAGAGGGACTTAATACTGTGGGACATTTGGAGGGAAACGTTATAATGTGGGGGTGTATAATGTTAGGGTGACTGTAGGAGGATTTTACTTTGTGGGGCACATGGAAAAATGATTGCGAATGGGAGGAGTTAGCGGAGAAGTGGGTGGAGCTAAATTTGCAGCGGCGTGCATGGCCCTCTAGAACTGTTACAATTTCTTACGTGGCCCCATGGGAAAATTAATTGCCCACCCCTGCTTTAGACTCTCATGAGTTGAAGACCATAGTGAAGCAGGGAGTCGTCCATTCCGTGCTTCACCATCTGGCTGCTGTCTTCATTTCTGGGAGCAGGAGTTGCGATGGCATCATTTACATTGTGCTTGTTGCTCCCTGAAGACTCCAGAGTCAGGGATAGACTAGAACAGGGAATCGGGGAAGGTGAGTATTAAGTGAGTATTAAAACAGCCCTGCCTAGCGTAGGTATGAATGTCTGATGCCAAATGAACACGGGACAAGTTTCTTCCAGCCGGACCCATCTGGTAGCACTTATCTCACAAGGTTATGTTAATGTTACAGGGTCTTATATTCTTTTTTTTTCCCCTAACAAAAAAGGGCAAGGGCTTATTTTTGGGGTAGGGTCGGTGGTTTTGCACTGACATGGCGGGAGGTAGCACTTATGCAGGATGGCTGGGAGCTACAGGATGCCTATTCTCAATCTCTGTGACATCATGTGACATAACCTAGTGCTGGAGGCGATGACTGTAACTAGGGCTTATTTTTGAAGCTAGGGATCATTTTCGGGGTAGGGCTTATTTTTGGAGAAACAGGGTTGCTAGCTGTAATGAATAACATGTATAGTAATGAGGTGGGATAGTTGCTGACATACGGCAATCTAGTCTCCTTTGTCATATTTGGCTGCTGCTTGTCCCATTGGCTCCCTCTAGTGTGGGTCCTTATCACTACACCTACAAAGTAGAGACAACACTAAGTGGATACAACTACTATTGCGCCAATGCTCTTCTTCAGGCTTTGGTAGCAGTGGCGTAACTACCACCATAGCAGCGGTAGCAGCTGCCACAGGGCCCGGGACATTAGGGGCCCGGTGACAGCTGCTATCATTATGCTCAGAGGTCTTTTCGGACCCCCGAGTATAATGATCGGGGCCCTTTCCACCAACAGGGGGCCCCAAAGCTGCAGCAACGGCTGAGACACAGGAGCTTCAGGTCTGGCTCCTCTCAGCGCTGCAGGACGCTCTCCCTCTCTCCCCCTCCCTTTCTCTGCTGTCCTCTGCCCACCAATGAGAGGAGGAGGCGGGGCTTATCCCTGCCGTCCAGCACAGAAGAGAAGAGGAAGAAGCTGCTCTAGGAAAATGAAACTGAAGCTACACAGGTACGTACTGGGGTTACTATACTTATTACTATCAGGCATTTGGGGGGATTACTTGTGTTTTAGTAACTCCATGTGCCTCATAGTAATAGCAGTTAACCCTATCATCTCCCTCACATTAACCCCTGTTTGCCTCACCATAAGAGTTACTGATATGTGAGACATTTGGGGGTAATAGTAATGAAGATACTTTATTATTACCTCCATGTCTCTCACATATCAGTAACTCTTATGTGAGGTACACAAGGCTTAATGTGAGGGACATGATAGGGTTAACTGTTATTAATATGAGGCACATGGAGTTACTAAATTGTAATGCACAGGACCAGATTTTTTTTTATCCACAATTTGTCCTGGTATAGCGGTCAGCGGTGACAGTATTTAGTCCTGTAGGGGCCACTAAGGGACATAATACTGTGTGCAGGGGCCACTAAGGGACATAATACTGTGTGCAGGGGACACTATGGGACATAATAGAGCGCGCAGGAATGCGTAGGAGGGACTCGGTCGAGATCTTCGGTGTCGGGGGGGCCCCATGTCAAAAGTTCGCCACGGGGCCCCGCCATTCCTAGTTACGCCACTGTATGGTAGGTTAGGGTATCTATGCAGGCAGTGATCTAATGTTTGTGGCCAGTCTAAAGGTTTCTTTGATCCTCTGATTTTCATAAACGTATTTGGGGCGCTCAGTTGTATCTACAAGTCCACAAAAAATAGCACAATATTGTCGCAAAGTATTACAATTGCACAATATATTTGGCACAATTTGCAGGTCGTGTTCCACACATTTCTGTTCCTGTGGTCACTTCACGACTCTCCTATTTTTGCAGCAATATTCAGTTGGCTCATGTAAATTGTAAACTTTAGCACATTTTACAACTCATCTTTGCCACACTCCCATTTCTCAGACGTTTTTAATATCAGCCACTTGTATCCTTTATTCATCTTGTCAGCCATGACCTCTTTCGTGATGTACTTGTCCTCCTCCTCATGTCTCTGCCTCCCCTCTGTGCTATTTCTTTGGAGCGGCATACCTTCCACCTCAACGACATGAAGTCTCTGCCTCCCCACTGTGACTCTGCTGCACCTTGTGACCTGTCCTTTCACTCTCAGTGCCCCCTCTCTTTTCAGTGGTCTAATGACTACATTCTTCCAAAATGTCCCCTACCTTTTAGTGTTCCTGCTTTCCCACATACAGTGCAAAAAGAAACAAAAAAAAACAAAACAAACAGAAAATTATTAGAAAAAATGAAAAGGAGTAACTAAATAAACAGGTTTATTTAAAAAAATAAAAATAAAAAACATCACGTCAGGCTAATGAGGAAAATGCAATACAGCCTTAACTTCAGGCAAAACAGTGTGAAACAAAATCCTGCTCGTCTGAGTGCTAACTAAATAATAAATACTAACTGTATGTATGGCTTACTACCAGCTACACAAATCAACAAAAAAGAGCCCAACACAGTCTCACAGTGTCAGGACAGACACAGGCACTACCTCTCGCTCCCAGGATCTGCCCAAAAGTGATCATAGGCTCATTACTGGCCTTTTATGGCCTGTTAATTCATGGAATCCCATGCCAATTTTGTAGTAAAAAACACAGCCAATTTCCAAAACTGGAGCGGTTTTGGAAATCACAACATGGCAATTATACCTACAGAAACACCAGCAGTTTCCCCACAGTTATAATTGTAACAGAAAGTCTGCGGAGGAAAACACCGTGAACTTTCTGTTTAAAGCGCTGCGGGAAGAACCGCGATGCGTTCCCACTGCGGTTTTTCCGCAGCGCTTTATTGCTACGTAACGTCCCGTGGGGCCTTAGCTTTAAGGATGAGGCCGCACATTGTGGAAAAGTTCCAATTTTGTTACAGATTCTGCTGCATTTCTTTGGGACAAAATATGGAGTGTACTTACAAGAGAGAAGTCTAAGAGCCTCCTATATAATTCCCATTAATTTCAAGGCCAGCATAATCTGCACCAAAATCCTAAGGCGAAGCAACAAGTTGCAGAAAAAGCAGTGTCTTTGACCATTATGGAAACATACCTAAAAAACCCCCCCAAAAACTGCATTTTACTGTCCTAGAATGGAAGGGCCACTCACCTAAGCGCTGCTTCAAACAGCTGATCGGAGGGTTGACTGTCAGACCACTGCTGACCTGATATTGAGAACCTGTCCTAAGAATTGGGGTTGTCCAGGAATTATAGGAAACTTTGGGTGGTTGGATTGGGTGTAAAACAAGAAAATATAATGGTGACATCTATCCAGCTTTCTGTTGTACAGTCCTTTCCCCCCTGTGCAGGGACTCATTGGGCCAGAAGTGAAGAGGTTCATATAACCAGTGAGACCAAAGAGTTGCCTCAGAGGTTTGTGTTGAGGAACCAGTGATGTGTCCGAGTGAGTCACCAGTTGCCGCTGAGCACCCAGCCAGGTCTCCGTGGTCATGTCAGCCTCTCTGCTTCCAGTCTGGAGAGTCCCACACAGAAGGGAAAGGGAAACGGGACTGCACAATGGACTGCCGGTGATAGAGGAGTATGACTTTTGTTGTACATCCAACCCAGCTGCCCATCAGTTTCCTACAACTCATGGACAACCCCTTTAAGTCCTGGAAAATCCCTTTAAGTGACATTGACACGTGTGAAGGAATCAGACAATTTGTATCAATGGTTCAATGAATATTTGGTTTCTACTATTGTGAACATAAATGTAAGACAGAAACCAATTACTAACCGCGATAATGGCGCCTTTAGTAACAATCCTCAGACCTGACCCAGTGATCAGCATAGAATGACCCCGCTCACAGCGAACACAATGCTCATGCCACAAAAACTGCGAAAACAAACTAGTAAAGTCACTTTAAGGCAGAGGGTGCGAGTAAACACACTAAAATGACTGCAAATAAATCTGCACCGTCCTCAATGAATCCGACAAAGAGGTGCAAAGAAGGGGCAGTGACCCTTGTGTGACTGTGTATGTGTATCCAGACCGGGCAGATCTGGAAACTGCTGTGTGAGGGTTATGGACGTCCTCCTGTACATACAGCGCCATCAGTCCATGTCTGATGTATGACTTCATAGGAACTTTCTGCACCTCAATGTTCCCTACTACAGATATCGATAGAATGAAGGAAACTTCTATTTTACCTCCTTTTTATATATATTATTCAGAAATATCTCAGCAGAAAACACATCTTTACCCATCCTAGACATTTACAGCATTATCTACAGAATAAGTCTCGCAGCTCCTGTCTCTACCCCATGAATTCTAGTGGAATCGTAGCTGTGCACGCGCTGTATTCTCCATTCACTTCTAGGGGATTTACCAAAACAGACAAACAAGTGTATATGTGTAAGGTGGACACACCGCTTTAAGGCCTTATTCACACAATAGTGTAGTTTTTCACGTACCTAACATCAGTGAAAAACAGCTGTGTCGGTCCGTTCAAGGGGCTTGTTCACATAACAGTGAAGAATGGTCACCACACGGCCATTTTAATAACTATGTAAGTTTGTGGGTCTATTTGCATGGCTACACATGTGAACATCAAAACAGACAAAGATAGAGCATGCCAGATTTTTTGATGGCTGTGAAAAGTGCTAAAAGCTACATCCCTAAGACCCTGTTCACATCTGCATTGGGGCCATTCTATTCCTCTATCCTCATGAAAAATGCGAAGAGAAAAGTCCTGCAAGCAGCACTTTTCTTTTTTCGTGCAGAAATCACAGAGACCCCACTATAGTCTATGGCGTCTGCAGGTTTCCTTTAGATAGGTTTCCGTTTGGGAGAGTCCCCAAGCCTCTGATGGTTGGTGATAAATTGTTCTACATAGCGCCCCATGAGGAGATTCGTGAATGAAGGTGCGAATTTCGTCCCCCTTGGTTTGTATAAATATCTTTTTTTTTTTAATTTAGATTGTGAGCCCCATATAGGGATCACAATGTACATTATTTTTTCCTATCAGTATGTCTTTGAAGAATGGGAGGAAATCCACGCAAACAAGGGTAGAACATACAAACTCCTTGCAGATGTTGTTCCTGGGGGATTCGAGCCCAGGACTCCAGCGCTGCAGTGCTAACCACTGAGCCGCCATGTTGCCTCGGTTTGTATAAATATCTTTTGTTGGAAGTAGAAAATGCGGTGCGTTAGTATAAATTTGATCGGAAGGGATCAAATTTATACCCAAGCCTCTGATGATGTGAAACTTCTGCAAACTAAGTCATTTCTGTGCACCCAGGTTGCCCGAGCTCCCTACTCCCTGGTGCAGGTGCTTCTCCCTTGCCAAACACTGCACCCTATCTCCAGCATAAGTGTGTGAACTAAATGAAGGACCTACAGGCCACATAGGTCTTGTGTTTTAAGTATGTGCATCTTGTATTAAAGGGATAAGACAAGAGGTTTAGCTCAAGGCCCCATACAAGGATGGTGCATTGATTCTCTGAGCAGATATACTGTGTTTCCCCGAAAATAGGACACCCCTCGAAAGCAAGGAATGTTTTGTTTTTTTGTTGAATTTCCTAATATAAGGCACCCCCCGAAAATAAGGCATACTCAAAAATCATTGCAGCCGGCTGAACACTGTGCGATGTTCCGTGTGCACAAGTATGCCGGCTGCTGCCTCTGCTGTTGTATCCACTGTTCTGGCTGAAGGAGGATCAGCTGGGAGATGCCCGCTGTGCATATGCTGCGGCAAGTTCACTCTCCCAGCTCGTACCAGAGGCAGCAGCCAGCATACAGCAGAGGCAGCAGCCGCCTTTCCTGTGCACACGGAGCACAGTGCACAGCATCCAGCTGGCTGCAATGCCCACAAAGAGAGGCTCTCTGGCACAACTGCCGGAAGCCTCACTTAGCCCCGCCCACCACTTCCGCTGCCGGGACAAACAGCAGCAGTAGTGCTGCTACGAAGATAGGGAAGGTAAGTAGGATACCTTCCCCTCCTCCCCTACACTACCTACAACTGGCAGTCATGCCAGTGCTCCGGAAAGGAAGTGCTGGCATGACTGCCGGTTGTCAGCCGGCAGCCGCTCCATAATAAGATGTTCCCCCGAAAATAAGACAGGTCCTATATTTAGGACGAGAATTTAATATAAGACACTGAATTATTTTCGGGGAAACATGGTAGAAACTTTATCATGCTTACCTAAGGTAAGTCTCAGACGTGCAATGGTTACAAGCAGTCTTGCTAGAGACAATGAACTTAATGGTTGCAGAGGCAGACATAAGGAAACCAGATGATTTTGCTGTTAGATTCAATGTGACTTGAATGTGGCCGCTATCGTCTTCCTAGGCCTGTTGGTTGGTTGTGCAAGCCCCTATTGTGTCCTAGTTCTCTGCCCCTCACAGGTGGTGTGCCTATCTGTTAGTGTCATTTGTCCATGGAAGGATGCCAATTGGCAGATGCCATTCTCCTCCACTTAAAGGGGTTAAAAGTGAAAGTGCACCAGAGCATTTCCTGCACCGACTTCTCTTTATTCGGGCTGCAGGTCCTTTAAGTTGGCCGCCACCACTGGGGAGACAAAGGAATAACAGCTCCGCTCTCCCTAGTTGCCCTCTGCAAAGGTATCAAAGACGCTTGGGGGTGTATATTAGGAATATAGCTTAACCAATGCAGGTAAGCTTTATTATTCCACAAATAACCCCTTTAATACTGTCACGTAGTGCACTTCTATTTATTAACCTACAAGTCAGATGTTGTGCAGATACTTCCACTTGATCTTGCCAACCAAGCCCTGCAGCCAACGCCCTTAAAGGTACAGTGTGCGTTATATATGTCACGTTTGTTTTCACAGAACAGAAGTTAGATGCCTGCTCAGGGCCATTTTAACAGATTAGTGGGTCCTGCTCAGAGGATTCATAAATGCCTCCTCCCCCTACATACTTTAATGTCTCAACATAATTTGGCCTGCCCCGTGACCATCTTATCAATATATTACATACAGATTTAAAAGCCCTGTTCCCACAGAGTTGCCCGCAGGCTCTGGCTGTCGGCTTTCCGGTATGTGCCCCAGTGGTGGCAATATTGGGGTTGTTAATTTTGGCCCCAATATCTCCCCACTATCAGAAGGGTTTTCCTCATAGCGCAGCGATGATTCCGAACTGAGAGTCACGCTCCCCCGGTACAAGTCTATAGACGAGTACTGCCTTTTTGACAGTGAGGAGATATAGGTGCTAAGTTAACGGGGCACAGTGGCGTAACTACCGCCATAGCAGCAGTGGCAGCTGCCACAGGGCCCGGGACATTAGGGGCCCGGTGACAGCTGCTACCGCTGCTATCATTATAATCAGGGGTCTTTTCGGACCCCCGAGTATAATGATTGGCGGACCGGGAGAGGTAAGAAACATAAAAAAACACTGTTACTTACCTCTCGACGATCCTGGCCAGGCCTCCTTCCTAGTTGTCTGACGTCTCTGACGTCACATGAACCCGGCTTGCGTCCTGGCTCATGTGACGTCCGACGTCATTGAAGAAGGACGGCAGCGGAGGCCGACAGTTTAGGAGTCGGGGGACAGGTAAGTAACAGTAGTTTTTTATGTTTTTATTCCTCCGGGTCTCCGATTATTATACTCTGGGGTCTGAAAAGACCCCAGAGTATAATAATTGTTTATGGGTGTCCACAGTGGGATATAATGCTATGTGCAGGGGACACTATGGGACATTATACTGTGTGCAGGGGCCACTATGGGGTATAATACTGTGTGCAGGGGCCACTATGGGGCGTAATACTGTATACAGGGGCCACTATGGGGGATAATACTGTGTGCAGGGGCCACTAAGGGACATAATATTGTGTGCAGGGTCCACTATGGCTGTATAATACTGTGTGAAGGGGCCACTATGGGGCATAATAGAGCGCGTAGGAATGCGTAGGAGGGGGTCGGTCGAGGGTGTTGGTCGGGGGGGGGGGGGGGGCTGGGGGGTTGTGGGAGGGGGGGTGTCGGTTGGGGGGGGCCCATGTCAAAAGTTCGCCATGAGGCCCCGCCATTCCTAGTTACGCCACTGACGGGGCACATATCGGAAAAACTGACAGTGCGCTGAATTCAGTACACTGTCGGCTTTCTAGCAGTGAATAAAACCGCACATTTATGAGGACATAAAAGGTCCTCTTTCAAGGTACAGATAGAGTTTAAATCGCTCCCTTCCATGTGGGACAGCACCCAAAATACTGGTCTGTCCTGCTTGATCTGGGCCAGCTGAGGGGTCCCCCACTATAACAAGGCCCTGGGCAGATGCACCGTTTGCCCGATGGTTAAAGCAAGGTTACACAAATATTCACATTGCCTGCGTTTCCACAGCCATATGTCACAGTTACATTCGCAGTCATACATTAGTAATATAGTTGCATTGTTCACACATAAATTATATTAATGTAACATGAACATAACTTTACATGAACAGAGCCCAAACTAATAATGTACAAGAGGTGGAGAGAGGCGAAATGCCAAGAGTCACCATGAGGTATCTCCCCTCTTCCAAGTGCAAGTCCCACCCTGAGGTCCTCACTGAACATCACAATGATGGGGCAGTAAAGCATTGACTTAACTGAGCTGACCAGCAGTGCCGCACACACACACACACACACAGAGGCTTATAGCGTGCTGACATGGGAAAAATACTCATTGGAACAATCTGACTAGAATTATGGCTGTGAAGCCTGTGGCCGAGAGCTGAAGCAGAGTCTCAGGCTTCTGTTATGGGTCTGCATGCTGACTGGTCCTATGAATTGTTTCCTGCACCAAAACTGAAGCAAGACACTAGGACAAGACGCTTCTATGGTCAACCTGCTGGAAGAAGAACAAAACCTCAGTCACTGCCCCCATGGAAGGCAAATTTGTAGAATTTTTCCCCATTGATTCTGATATGTTTTATGCAACTGAATCTGTGTGAGCGTACCCATAGCCTAAGACTCCACGCATATAACCAAGTGTGTACAGTATAGGAAAATAGGGACTAATATGGTAAGATTTTTCCCTCCACAAACAGCACCACACTTGGTCATAGGTGGTGACTGGTATTACAGCTAGACTCTATTTAGAGATATTCTTTGATAGCCGGTGCTCAGGACAAGGCTGTGACCAGTATGTCACCAATGCTTTCTGGAATTTTGTTCTGTACAATATGCATTAGCTTTCTTTAGCTTGCATTTTTGTCAGGAGAGGGAGGAGCAGTTGGTGGGGGAGAGGGGTCTAAAGTGACCAAAATGGCTGCATAAAAGGGAAAACTGAGGCAACCACCCACAGGCCCCCAGGTTGATGAAGGTATACAAGCAGGTACCTGGAGTGTTTAGTAGGACAACCCTATAATGTGTATGGGGACCTCCTGATAGCAGATCGGGGCTGGTGGAGATAAGGAATGGGGAGTTTAGTCTTGCCTAGTCTTTTTGTTCTTGGTAAGAAGAGCTGCTATCAGGAGAGTCTAGCAGCAATGGCTGGGCCGAGTGTGCAAGTGTATGGGGGATTTGGCTGGGATAGTTACCAACAGCTATCTGAAGTGTATGGCTGGCCCCATGATTTTTTATTTTTTTTAAAAATTTTTTTTTTTTTATGTAGATTGTGAGCCCCACATAGAGCTCACAATGTACATTTTTTCCCTATCAGTATGTCTTTTTGGAATATGGGATGGAAATCCATGCAAACATGGGGAGCACATACAAACTCCTTGCAGATGGTTTTCTGCCCTTGGCGGGATTTGAACACCAGGACTCCAGCGCTGGAGGGCTGCAGTGCTAACCACTGAGCCACCGTGAGGTCCCCGCCCCATGATTTTTCACAATGACCCAACCACAGTATAGGTAGACACCAGGACACTGCACAGGTCATCTGTTGTAGTAGCCTCCAAGTGCAGGAATGTCGCCCTTGCACCGTCTAGGGATAAGGGCTAGGACTGCTGGGCCAGGTTTAAGTTTGCACGGTTGCCAGGGTCTGTTTTGTTTCAATTAAAAGCCCGCCCCCATTGCTAAGTAAATGTATCCTTTTTGGTAAATTATAAGTTTAGGGGCACATAGCCAGGGCCTCATACCTTTGGTCTTGAATGGCTGAAAGTACGCCCGCCCACCCTGCCCCTACGGGTTTTTTGTTTTTTTCTTTTTGGGTTTTTCTCTGTGTTGTCTTTTGTTTTTCTTTCTTTCAGTTGTCACAGCAAGCGGGGAATGGTCCATGTTCCAAGAAGTTACACAAGGTTATTACATGGCAACTGATGGTCAGCGGTTGTCATAACAACGAAGATATCGGTGGTTCGGGACATGGAGTATTGCTTTGCTTATTAGTTTTTGTTTTCTTATCCCAATAAAAGCTGTGGCCAATCCCACTAACCCAATATGACGGTGTCCGTCCTTTTCTTTAAGGTGGGGGGCGGGGTTATTTCCCACTGGTTAAACAAGGTTTACGTATCATACAGGTCCCAGCAGTCATCTGCCAGTAGGCGGGGAGCATATTGAGCATTGCTCCTATTCAATAGTGGTGCTGCAATTCCTCAGACGCATGGCTATGGGGCTGCTGCAGTGCTCCTATTACTTGTATGGGAGCAGTGCTCCATGTACATTACCAGCTCTCGGCATCCAGAGGCTCCTAGAACATCTGATCTGTGTGGGGTCCACATGTCGGACCATGACACATCCCATATGGAAGATCACATACTATCCTATGCTCGGTCATCAGTAAGAACTATCAGTTTGGGACCAGGCAAACCACAAGCAGATAGACTGCCATGTTCCTATCACATGAACACAAATCCATTTTGCTATCTACCATGTACACAAAGGATATCTCGCTGGGTTAATGTGGGCGGTCTAGGTGATAACAAGTATCCAGAGACATTTCCATTTCCTATGACAATAATTTATAGGTTTATCTCTGTTTACACCTTAGACAAAGCAACATAAGAATCTGATCAGGCCGTGGTAATGGTTACATCTGGATGACAATGTCTTTAATCTCATCATCAAATTAGCAATGTTTTATCCTATGTAAGGAGATTCATTATGTTGCTAATTATTCTATACCCATTAGTATAGTGCAAATGGCCTTCCTGGTTATAATGTATGCACTACAGTCCCTGAGGTCCTTGGACTATTACAGTATATTTGCATGTACATGCAGCTTATGTTCTCATGTCAGGTGCTTTGCTCAGGTACCTGCTGGCAGTGCATTAACATGACTAAGCTGGGTGGCTCCTGCCATCTGCTCTTATCACTGGAGGGGGTGAACTCTGCTCTTATCTCCAGCCATTACACCCCACTGATTTTTATTGTTTTCCAGGAGTTGTGGGGGAGGGAGGGACATTAATGAGAACAGACAGGGTTTGGATGACAACAACCTGCTGATAATAGAAGACCCCCCCCCCCTCGAGCACACACACTGCTCTGCCTTTTACTAAGCATCTTGTAGTCCAATACATAGGCACACTTTGGTTATTTACATATGTTCACTTTCTTCTTCCACTATGGTCAGAAGACAGGCTGTCTTCATATATGACCAAGCAAGAGTTAATAATTCACTAAAATATAGAGTTCTCAAAGGCAAACCATGTCTCTAGACGGCATAGTAATCTCTAGTTAGGGAGTGAAGTGATGGGTCAGTGCAGGTTCACCACTACAGTAAACAAGAGATGGGGCCTGGTGGTTAGCAAGGATCAAAGACAAGCCATAGAGCTGCCGTAAGGAGTAACAATAAAGAAGGCAAAACATAGGGTTAAGAATGGTCAAATATATCCCAAAATATTGAGCTTGTTCAAAATGGCAAACGATCGCCTGACTTTGGCCATATACTCGCATTTTCGGTTGACCATGGCCAAAAAAAATAAAAATCCAAACTGAACCAAGGTGCTCACCAGAACCAAATGGGTATGTGTATGGGAGCGTCAGCAGGAATGAAGGTTCAACCAATGCAACCTGTGCAAGATAATGGCAGTACCGAACTTGCTACACAACAGCCCCCGATGGATCCCATCAAGTATAATGAGGTTCACTGGGTCCCCATCATGGTGTCCTTCATTGTAAGGGTGCATTCACACTGAGTAAACGCTAGCTTATTCTGAACGTAAAACACGTTCAGAATAAGCGGCGTCTAAAGCAGCTCCATTCATTTCTATGGGAGCGGGGATACGAGCGCTCCCCATAGAAATGAATGGGCCGCTTCTTTCACTCCGTGCAGTCCCATTGAAGTGAATGGGGAGTGCCGGCGTATACGGCAAGCTCTGCTCATGCCGGAGCGTACACGCCGGCACTCCCCATTCACTTCAATGGGACTGCACGGAGTGAAAGAAGCAGCCCATTCATTTCTATGGGGAGCGCTCGTATCCCCGCTCCCATAGAAATGAATGGAGCTGCTTTAGACGCCGCTTATTCTGAACGTGTTTTACGTTCAGAATAAGCTAGCGTTTACTCAGTGTGAATTCACCCTAATAGAAAAAAATAGCACAGCTTTTTCAAATAAGAATTGCAATAGTTGTGAACCTAACGCGGCATATACGATCCAGGCTCCCATTGAAATCAATGGGAGCTTTTACGGCGCTCAAAATCTCACACGCCATATAAGTGCCAGGTCACGCGGCACGTTACTCCGTGTGAATGGACACTAAGGCTGGTAAATCTGGGGCGCACATCCACCAAGACTTGGTAGTGTGAAATCAGAATAAATCTCATCCACTTTGCTGTACTACTGTACATCCCGGTGGATTAGCTTCTAGAAAGACCACAGCAGCTAAACTGTTGCAAATATGGCAAGTGTAGACACAGCCTTAGAGTGGATTTGACACCGAAATATGCTGCATTATGGTAGGTTCACACAAGCATTGGTCTCTCCATTTACATCCGCATCAACCAGGTGATGGCTGCTATGCCCATGTAGGAGGCCCCCATACACTTTCACAAGCTGTTCTTCCTGAATTCCCTATCCATATGTACTTTTGGCTGAGCATGCATGTGTTCTAATGGATCATGCAGTGAAATTCGGTATGCTGACATTCTCCGTTAGCCAAGAATTATTGCACCCACATACACATAAGACTGTCGCCTGATCGGTTTGACTAAATGTATACTTATGTTTATGTGACAGCCATGGCCTTCTGTCAGGGTACAAGCACCAGATTCCACCTAGACAGTCTAATACAGATACACACCAAGAGTGTCAGCAAAGATGCCCTCGATAGTCTCAGTTGTAGACGCTTCTAGTTTGCCAACCACAGATGTTGGGCTTCAGGAAGTGGCTGTAACCACCTGTCTGGTGACTTCTGTGCAGGAGGAGGAGGTCACATATGACCCATTTCCTGGAGTGAAAATCAGAGTGTCATTCAGAAAAAAACACAAGTGCTGCAATGTAGACATCATATCATTAGATGGGATTACCAACTTGTCTCTCCCTCATGTTCTATAACATGTGCATTTACAATTTTCCTTTTATTTCATGTTATTCCTCTTAATTCAGAGATACTTAGGCCCCCGCATACAAACAAGTGTGCCATCCAGGGTAAGGCCAATTTTGCAGCAGAATATACTCAGAAGACACTCAGACTAACACCCAAGAGCATTCAGTGATGCACTCACCTCTATGGGGGCTTCCAATCTGTTCTGCACTGATGACACGGAGCAGGATAGGTACTGTCCTATGTTCATCGGAAAGGAATGGACCACCAGAGGCCACCTCGGACGAGCATTGGATGGGACAAACGTTCGTGTGCATGGGGTCTTAAAACAAACTTACAGTACATGGGGTTCAACATTCAACAGTAAGTGAATAAAATACATGCAACCAACCTACGATAAGTAGGTAAAAATATATAAGGCTAGACAGACCATGCAGTGTTTTCCTGTGGACAGTTTTCTGTTTTTGTTAGAGATATAATATGGGGGTCCATAGCAAAATCCAACCAAGGCTACTTCTAGCACCCTGATGGCACTTTATTACGGAGTGGATATGGGGCACCTTAGTTGTTGTGTCCAATGACAGTTGGCATGTCTGCTACCAGTGGCGTAACTAGGAATAGCGGGGCTCCGTGGCAAACTTTTGACATGACCCCCACCCTCCCCCGACTGACAATGAAGACCCCATCCGCCCCCTCCACACACACACTCCTGCGCACACTATTATGCCCCATAGTGGCCCCTGCACACAGTATCATGCCCCATAGTGGCCCCTGCACACCGTATTGTGCCCCATAGTGGCCCCTGCACACAGTATTATGCCCCATAGTGGCCCCTGCACACAGTATAATGTCCCATAGTGGCCCCTGCACACAGTATTATGCCCCATAGTGATGCATGCACACAGTATTATGCCCCATAGTGGCCCCTGCACACAGTATTATACCCCATAGTGGCCCCTGCACACAGTATTATACCCCATAGTGGCCCCTACACACAGTATTATACCCCATAGTGGCCCCTGCACACAGTATAATGTCCCATAGTGGCCCCTGCACACAGTATTATGCCCCATAGTGATGCATGCACACAGTATTATGCCCCATAGTGGCCCCTGCACACAGTATTATGCCCCATAGTGGCCCCTGCACACAGTATAATGTCCCATAGTGGCCCCTGCACACAGTATTATGCCCCATAGTGATGCATGCACACAGTATTATGCCCCATAGTGGCCCCTGCACACAGTATTATGCCCCATAGTGGCCCCTGCACACAGTATAATGTCCCATAGTGGCCCCTGCACACAGTATTATGCCCCATAGTGATGCATGCACACAGTATTATGCCCCATAGTGGCCCCTGCACACACTATTATGCCCCATAGTGGCCCCTGCACACAGTATTATACCCCATAGTGGCCCCTGCACACAGTATTATACCCCATAGTGGCCCCTACACACAGTATTATACCCCATAGTGGCCCCTGCACACAGTATAATGTCCCATAGTGGCCCCTGCACACAGTATTATGCCCCATAGTGATGCATACACACAGTATTATGCCCCATAGTGGCCCCTGCACACAGTATTATGCCCCATAGTGGCCCCTGCACACAGTATTATGCCCCATAGTGGCCCCTGCACACAGTATTATGCCCCATAGTGATGCATGCACACAGTATTATACTCCATTGTGGACATCCATGAACAATTATTATACTCTGGGGTCTTTTCAGACCCCAGAGTATAATAATCAGAGACCCTAGGGAGGATACAACATAAAAAACACTGTTACTTACCTATCTCTGGCTCCGGCACGGTCCCTGCTGATGGTGGCCATCTTCAATGACATGGGATGTCATGTGACCTGGGGGCCTGTGTCGCGACGTACAAAGTTGTAGGCCCCTGTCGTGTGATGTCAGGGACATCACTGAAGTAGGCCTGAAGCCTGCCCGGAGCTCTGAGAGGTAAGTAACACTGTTTTTTATGTTCTCTTACCTCTCCCAGGCCTCCAATCATCATACTCGGGGGTCTGAAAAGACGTCACTTACCAATCCTGGCCCCAAGACATCACTTACCAATCCTGGCCCCAGCCTATTAAAAAAGAAAATTAAAAAAAAAAACAATGCAGCGGTAGCCCGGTATTTATGCCCCTGTCTGCTACCCTGGTCCTTGCACCCATGGTTTCCGTGTTTCTGATTCATGAATGTATAGAGACTGAATGTTGACAAAGACAAGTCTGGTCCACTAAATGGAGAAGAATGGCTCAGGTCACAATTTATTCACAGTGACAATGAAAAAAATATATAGGTATATATGGCCCGTCCACTACAGAAGGACTGTGTGCTGTCTGAGTCTAGTCTGTGCACACTTGGACTGAGCAGGGGCTTAAAATACAGCTGTGTGAATAAGCCGTACGGCAGATGTCTTTTCATCAAGTGTTGTTCAGACCATGGCCAGTGCTTTTGTCTATTCTACAACATCTACAGTGAAGAGACATTCACACAAAACAATTATCATTCAGATCCGAATGACCACACAATGACAAGTACCCTGACATGGCACGAAGGACCACACATGTGCTACAACTACAGAGATCCTTCATTATACGGGTATATTGACTCCAACCTATAAAGCCGAATTCTCTAATAAATTTTTTGCCTCAATTTGTGAAGTTTTTCAGAAATCTCTGTTTGTTGTCATTGTTTCAGAATCTTTGAACTTCTTGTGTTCCTTCCATCTACTAACCAATCTAACCCTGATGTCTCCATGTCCATCTGTCATTTTACCATAACACCTTGGCAGTACACCCAATGTCTAGGAGTTGTATTTGACTCTCCTTCATCCCTCATACTCAGACACTGGTACACTCTTGTCACTGGCCCCTCAAAAACATCTCCAGAATTTGCCTTTTTCTCACAACCCTCCGATTCACTCTTGTCTTGACTATTGTAATTCTCTACTAATCGGTCTTCCGCTGGTGCAGCCACCAGACTGATCTTTCTGGCGAACTGGTATACAGATGTGTCAGTCACTAACCCAAAAATCCCTATGTAGTGCTGCACCTCTCCAAAATCTTCTCCCTCGACATGGTCTACCACCCTAACTGTTCTCCGCATTTTGCCAATGACCTTAGACTGTATTATCCAAAAATCCCACTCCTGTTCTCAAGCTGCCCTGGTGCTCTGGAATGCTCTACCCTGGACAATCCGATTGATACTCAACTATAGCTTCAGGTTTATCACATGACCTGATCACATTGTTCTAAACCTCCTCACTCTATGCTAAAATTTCTTATTCTAAGCTATCTTTTGTACCCTATTTTTCACACCTGGCCCCTCCATCTAGAAGTTACCCTGCACTCCACAAAGACAAATTTCCCTCTGGAAGTAAACAATCTATTCCCTCAATGCAAGCAGTGTTTGGATATGTTTAAGGAATTGCATACAAAGTTGACATTCTACTTTTTTGGCCATTTTTTATGTGCAGACCCCATAATAGTATGCTGACTACGCTGGACCTTTCTACTTGTTGTAATACCAGTGTGGACACTCTTTATAGGGCAGAAGCCCCCTGACAATCCTTATGGTATGATGCCACCGGTCTCCTAGGCATGAGCAGAGACATTTATTTGTTTCATGCAATAACTTTGGTAGATGGGACATCTGGAAAAGAGACAACTCCCTGCTGGAGGTTTGCTCCAAAACAAGGGGGTCGATTCTTCTCCTACAATCTCACGTTAGTGAGTGGAGTCCATTACAATGGGGCAGTGGTGATCCTGGTTGGCAGCTTTATAGCTTTTTAGCTGCAGTGATCATTGAAGTCTTTCAGACACTGAAGATAACAAAGGCAAGGCTGGCCAGTGAAGTGCATAACCTGTGGAAGGAATTATAGGGAGGGTGCACTTCACTCAACATGTCAGCACAATTTCTTGGTCTGTGTAGGAGAAGTGGGGGAGGGCCATATCACTTCATACATGGGGGGATGGTATCCTTATCCTCTAAAGTGGTGAAGCTCCTGGAGTCCTGTAGAAGCTCAGTTAGAACCATATATGGAAATAGTTATATATTTTGACACAAAGGGGTATTTTTTTTGTAATTTCAAGTTAACCCCTATTCATAGTATAGGGGGTAACCTGGTGATCAGAGGGGGTCTCAGCAGTCAGATCCATATTGATCAGCAATTTAGGATCATGAGAACTGGGGTCCCACTTTCTCTTCATCAGGTTGCATTCACTCTCTATTGGACTGGCAGGGATAGCCAAGTACAATGCTTGGATATCTTCAGCGGTCCCAAAGTAACGAATGGAAGGGTCCTCGTTCTTGTGATCGCTAGAGGACCAGTAGTCACACCCCCACCCCCAATTAGCAAGTTATCCTGTGAAATAGATGGAATACCCCTTCAAGTACTATCAACACATCATCCTAAAAAGTAGTGCCATGGTCACAAAAGTTTCTTTTTAATGCAGATCCTCTAAAGTGATGTGTCTGGGACAGAATAAGAGAATACCAGAGCTGGAGGCTATATCTTCAGTGATGTTAAATTCATTCATATGTTAAGGTTCTTACACATTCAATGGCTGCCAGCTGAATGCTCCATTGTCAGACAGCTGTCACACCGGAATCCAACATACACATGCATGCTTGGTCAGGGTATGCATGTATGTGCTGTCTATTCTACCTGACTTTAGAGACATTGGATGATTATGGCTGGCATTGACAGAGGACGTGTAAATCTAATCCATCTCTCAGATTATACAGTCCTATGAAAAAGTTTGGGCACCCCTATTAATCTTAATCATTTTTAGTTCTAAATATTTTGGTATTTGCAACAGCCATTTCAGTTTGATATATCTAATAACTGATGGACACAGTAATATTTCAGGATTGAAATGAGGTTTATTGTACTAACAGAAAATGCGCAATATGCATTAAACCAAAATTTGACCGGTGCAAAAGTATGGGCACCTCAACAGAAAAGTGACATTAATATTTAGTACATCCTCCTTTTGCAAAGATAACAGCCTCTAGTCGCTTCCTGTAGCTTTTAATCAGTTCCTGGATCCTGGATAAAGGTATTTTGGACAAACAATTCAAGTTCAGTTAAGTTAGATGGTCGCCGAGCATGGACAGCCCGCTTCAAATCATCCCACAGATGTTCAATGATATTCAGGTCTGGGGACTGGGATGGCCATTCCAGAACATTGTAATTGTTCCTCTGCATGAATGCCTGAGGATTTGGAGCGGTGTTTTGGATCATTGTCTTGCTGAAATATCCATCCCCGGCGTAACTTCAACTTCGTCACTGATTCTTGAACATTATTCTCAAGAATCTGCTGATACTGAGTGGAAACCATGCGACCCTCAACTTTAACAAGATTCCCGATGCCGGCATTGGCCACACAGCCCCAAAGCATGATGGAACCTCCACCAAATTTTACAGTGTGTAGCATGTGTTTTTCTTGGAATGCTGTTTCTTTTTGGACGCCATGCATAACGCCTTTTTTTTATAACCAAACAACTCAATTTTTGTTTCCAAAATGAAGCTGCCTTGTCCAAATGTGCTTTTTCATACCTCAGGCAACTCTATTTGTGGCGTACGTGCAGAAACGGCTTCTTTCTCATCACTCTCCCATACAGCTTCTCCTTGTGCAAAGTGCGCTGTATAGTTGACCGATGCACAGTGACACCATCTGCAGCAAGATGATGCTGCAGCTCTTTGGAGGTGGTCTGTGGATTGTCCTTGACTGTTCTCACCATTCTTCTTCTCTGCCTTTCTGATATTTTTCTTGGCCTGCCACTTCTGGGCTTAACAAGAACTGTCCCTGTGGTCTTCCATTTCCTTACTATGTTCCTCACAGTGGAAACTGACAGGTTAAATCTCTGAGACAGCTTTTTGTATCCTTCTGCTGAACAACTATGTTGAACAATCTTTGTTTTCAGATCATTTGAGAGTTGTTTTGAGTAGCCCATGATGCCACTCTTCAGAGGAGATTCAAATAGTAGAACAACTTGCAATTGGCCACCTTAAATACCTTTTCTCATGATTGGATACACCTGGCTATGAAGTTCAAAGCTCACTGAGGTTACAAAACCAATTTTGTGCTTCAGTAAGTCAGTAAAAAGTAGTTAGGAGTATTCAAATCAATAAAATGATAAGGGTGCCCATACTTTTGCACCGGTCAAATTTTTGTTTAATGCATATTGCGCATTTTCTGTTAGTACAATAAACCTCATTTCAATCCTGAAATATTACTGTGTCCATCAGTTATTAGATATATCAAACTGAAATGGCTGTTGCAAACACCAAAATATTTAGAACTAAAAATGATTAAGATTAATAGGGGTGCCCAAACTTTTTCATAGGACTGTACTTGAGACGCCATTACTGCTACAATCTATAGCTAGTAATAATTTCTCTACTTATATTTGCTTTAACTATTGTGTATAACTATATTATGGGTATGTTGAATTTGGGCTGGTGGATTTTCTTAGGGACATAGGCCTTATACACACAACAGTGCCCTCCTTCATGGATGTGCCAGTCCATTTGTGGCCTAAAAATTCTTCCAGATGGCCATGATAAAACTGCATTGTCACTTCTGAAGTATGACTGCAATCTCAGCCTGTCTGTGGATGTATGGTATATGCATTTTATTGGTTGTTTGACCTACACTTATTCCTCCTAACTTCTTGATACACACGCTTGCATATGCTCTCTATGGGAAGAAGGAAGACAAATAGAGCCAGACCTCTTGTCTCCATTCAGAAAAATAAGAATCAGGCATCAGGATCCTTGTCTCCGTGACATCTGCCATCAGGGGAGAGTCAGGAGGTCCCCATTACATTAGATGATCACTTAGTTCTCCCATGTTTGGCTGACATTAATCTAAGGCCTCATTCACATCTGCGTTTGGTAATCCGGCTGGGGGAGTCCACATGAGGACCCCCTGAACGGAATACCGAAAGCAACTGAAAGTGCTGTGCAGTGAAAGCACACAGACCCCATAAACTATACTGGGGTTCATGTGCTTGCAGCAAGATCTCCGCAGGGATCATGCGGACAGGAAAGTTGTTCACAATCTACAGTACTTTCCTGTCTGCATGATTCATATGGGCAGTGCTCGGCAAGCACACGGACCCCAGTATAGTTTATGGGGTCTGTGTGCTTTCATTGCACAGCGCTTGCAGTTGCGTTCGGTATTCCGTTCTAATAACCCGGACTTAGAACATCATACATAATGATACAGATAGCTTGTGGCCAAGACAGGAGATATGGCTGTAATACAGTCCGTATATTATAGACATAGTATAGCGGTGTGAATCAGACCTGAGGAAGGGCGTATTCACACAATGCAGTTGGGTACAGTGAAAAATTTATGCAGTTTTTTTATCTTAAATAAATGTTTCACCCGTAAAACCACACTATAACCCATGCTAAATGAAAACTTCATTATTTAACTACCACAGTTATGATGTCCTTGTAACTGCAGACCCAAGTATCCCGAAAATAGAAAGGGATTGGTACAACTTTATAAAAAATATATATATTGCAAGGTATAAAAATTTTTTAATTGGAATTAATGGCAGATATCTGCAACTGTCAACACAGAGGGCAGTGTGAATGTGGCTTTATGTATTCTAGGCTGATATGGTATAGCAGGGAGATTACACAACAATAACCTTGTGCTATGGCAGGTAGTGTGCCGACCTGTCTGAGCTTTTCACCTGCTGCTCCTTTTGTCTCAGGTTTTGTGCTCCAGCTCAGTGCAAGATAAAGAGCTCAGGAAAGTCAATAGCCCGGGGGCTGCTTTTCTGCTTCTGTGCAACAGACACAAGTAGTTTATATAGGGCCAGGCACAAAAGCCTCATTCTAATCCAGAAAGCATACATTACCCTGCCTATGGACACGCAAACTGTATAGGAGAGAATATGGAAGCACAAATATATACATGAATATATAGAAGCACATATATAGACACGCACACTGCATAGATAAGCATATGGAAACACACATATAGACACACACTAGTGGATATATAGTATAGATGAATACATAGAGACACACATATAGATCACACTGTATAGATGAACATATATATATATATATACACTAGCCTCTGCGGGTTGTTGGCGTCGATAATCCGCCTATATTAAGCAAATTGCTGCTGTCGATTTTTTTCCTGCTCCAGCATTTCGGCAGCTCTCAAGCTGGCCTGCTGCTGAACTTGTTCCTCACTCCATGCCTGTGATTGTTCCGGCATCACTGCAGCTCGCTGGTACGTCATATAATGAGCATGTTGTTGGCGTTGATGATCCGCCTGGTCCGGTGTTTCGACAGCTATCAAGCTGGCCTGCCGCTGAATTCGTTCCTCGCGCTGTGCCTGTGATTGTTCTGGCATCTCAGCAGCTCGCTGGGACACCATATGGTGAGCGTGTTGTTGCTCCGCTTGAGAACTCTGTGATTTCTGGCTACCTTCATAGCTCTCGTTGTTTGTGACAAATTAGTATTTCTTTTTCCAGGCATGTTTAAAATTGGCAAACTGCCAATTTAGATTAAAGGTGTTTGCCCATGTCAGTTTGTCAGCTCTGCCTGGAGCTGATCAGATAATATGCAAATGTGTGTACAAACTCCACTGAGGGTTAGCTGAGTGTTTACACAGAGAGATAACAGCCCTGGCTTTATCAGAACCTGAGATGAGCTGCTGCCAAGAACAGTGTAGTATGTGAACATAAATTCATAACAATCATGAAGCCATGTCATTTACTGGGATAAAAAGCACAAACTATCTATGTGCCAAATCTCATTCAAATCCGTTTAGCCGTTTTTGTGTAATTAAGTAACAAACATCCAAACTTTCACATTTATAATATTAGTAGGATATATATACAGACATGTCGGTAAATGAATCCCCTATTGTTCCACATAATAGTCACAGTGACTCTCCTCCATGTGACACTGTATCTCCACTACCTGTAATAATGCATGGGTTACATACTAATGTATAATATCTATACAGTGTGAGAAAAGGGATTTTCCAGCCCCAAATGCGTTTGATGCTTAAGTCACTGGTATCTGATCTGAGGGTTTCTGACGTGCATAGATTTGCTGATCCGACTAACTCCAGCAGTGGATGTGGTCTGCTTCTATCTAAGACAGAAATAGGGGCAGAGTTGTATACAGTGGATGAGATTGCAGCTCTGTTGCTATATACTCTGTTGTAGCAGAGCTGACGCCACTATCCGTCCACTGCTGTAGTTTCTGGAGTCTGACAGATCAGCTCATCTATGTGGCATCTTGTGGATACTATCCATTGGATAAGTCATTAGAAATTCCAAGGCATTTGAGGCCATAACACCTCTTTGAAGCTATGGCCCACGGGACGATCTGAAGCGCTAAAGCCTCGCGGTTCTTCCTGCAGCGCTTTGAACAGAAAGTTCGCTGTGTTTTCCTCCGTGGACTTTCTGTTACAATTATATCTATGGGAAAGCTGCCAGCGTTTCCGTAGATATCAATGACATGATGCGATTTACCGGTTTTGGAAATCGCAGCTTGTCCGCGCTGCGGTTTAAACCGCAAAGTGTGCCTGGGATTCGCTGCGGCGTTTCCGGCCTGTGCAGCCCCGGCCTGAGGCTAAGCAAATTGCTGCGTAAAAGGACGGACATTCTGGGTCGGACATTGCCATTTTTTCTGCAATGTGTGGATGGGATTAGCCGGAATTATCCACTTTGCCGGTACTTTAATACGCAGCATTTTTCGTCGTGGCATTTCCGCTGCGACATATTTGCAACATGTCGACCATGTCCTAGTATGTTGCCTGCGACTGTCACGCCATGTCGCATACCACACCATAGAGATGTAGTCCTAGACTTATAGTCGCAGAATCGACAACTAGAACTTGGGGTCACTTGGGGTATGTATACTTCTATAGCCACATACAAGGTACATACATGGTACATACATGGTACATACTGCGCACACACGTGTAGTCGGGGCCGGGGAAAGTTTGCCCCCGTCCATGAGGTGAGGCTGCAGGTTCCCGCCCTCTGTGACGTCACTGGCTTTAAATCCCCGGCGCCTGTGCTGAGCACAAGACAAAGGCTGAGAAGATCTAAAGTGCAGAGATTGGAGGCGCAAGACTGCGACAAGCGGGCAAACCCGAGCCATAGCAGCGCAAGGAGCAGCCCAGGCTGCAAATCTGCAATCTCCGCTCATTGTCTAAGTGCTGGCATCCGGAAAGTGATTGTTCGGACCTGACGTCCAGGATCCAATTACCGGCCGGCGCTGATTGGCTGCTCCGCTGCTGGGGTCTGCAGCAGCTCCCTGGGGGTCCATGCTCTGCTCTCCAGGACCAGTCTGCAGCCTGGAATACATGGCCGAGGAGTTGTAAACCCACTGATCTGATCTGCCTTCAGACTATGAAGCCTCAGACTTCCCCTCATACCCGTGCATGGGTGAACAGATGTCTGGAGGTGACCACCACAGGTCTGAAGGAGCTCCAAATCATGAGAGAAGAGACAGAGAAGAAGGTCAGAGAAGTTCTGGAGGAGCAAAGAAGTCCAAAGAAGAGGGAAAGCAGAAGCAAGAACCTGGACATGGATCAGAGAAGACGAAGTGCAGAGGACGAGGTTCTGATCAGAGTGAGAAGATGTCATCTAGAGACCTTCCAGGAGATCACTCCTTCAGAGAACTCAGATCTCATACATGACCTCGTAGAAGTGTCTCAGGTCAAAATTCCTCCAAGAAAGCCGACTCAATGGAGTGTAGCGTCACCTAGAACGTCAAAGACCTTCAAAGAACCAAGCCAGGAAAGTTCCATGGACCATCCACAAACTGCAAGCAGACAGAACCAAGCACCGTCCGATAGGGTCACCGGCCACCGACCATCTACATGGTCCAGAACAGAAGGTCAAGGACTAGACAAGGCTAACTATAACCTGGAGCAAAGTGAAGACCGTTTGGTGAGTCAGATGATGTGTTATATGTCTATTCTGTAGCATCGTATGTGGTGGTGACCCAAGAGCTTACACTCTATGATAGCCACACAGTAGCATAAATACATAGGAAGTGGCCTTATCCCTGAATGCACCTTTTAGGAAGGTTACCATCCGATACCTTCTGTGTTCCTGTATCTCCCTGTTTGTGTAAGAGGTGTGTGTTTGTGTAAGGTGTGTTACGAGCGAGCCTTTGCCTAATTGCAGGACAAAGTCTTCCTATCACTGAGGGGTAAAAGGTGACATTACCGCTCCTCCGAAACTATGACCAGGACATTTATCAATGCACAATCCCCCCCCCCCCCCCCCCATTTTTGGGGTGTAATGATGGTTTGGATTTCCCAAATGTCAGTGCAGATCGAGCCTTATTTCCCCTTCACAGACCCAATCCTTAGGGACAGGCAGCCATTAGGTCTATCCTTACATTTTGGAGGCTTCCTACAATATATAGGCAGGACAATGAGATATTTTGAATCCCTTCTATTACAGACTGCCATATACAACAGCTCTTAGCCTTTCATGGACTCCATACTGTAGCCTGTAAGGTTGTCTTAGGCCCGGTTCACATCTGCGTTCGGTATTCCATTCCGGAAGTCGGCTTCCCCCTCATGACATGGGTATGCACTGTATAGTCACATAGCGGAATCCCTCAAAATTTCGCTCTCCATTGACTTCAGTGTGCAAGTGCTTTATTTTTTTTCTAGTGTGTTTTTTTAGCTGCATCTCTCTACATGAGGATTTGGCCATATGATGTATCAGAATCTTACAACTTCTGCGTAGAATCTAAAGTAAAGTTACGTGGAAGTCGTTTTTTTTCTTGCTCCACTCACATTATGTTGACATCTCCGCCTGGCTGTCCGTTGCTCTGGTCCATTAGAGGACCAGTACATTGGGGACCGTCAAACTCCATTGACTGTAATGGGATCTGTAGAGTATCCGTTGTGTTAGGGAGCCTTCACACGGAGTAAACACGCGTGTATTTTTGCAAAATACACGTGTAAAAAAATAAGACTCCCATTGAGTTCAATGACATTTTACAGGCGTATTTTTACACGTGTAAAAAAAAAATTTTGCAAAAATACACGCACGTTTACTCCGTGCGAAGACTCCCTCAAACAGAAATAGTCAGACTTGCAGTACCTTTTTCGCCCAATAGTTTCTGGTGGTCACTGCAATGGAGTCTCCAAATGCAAATTCTAAACCCCGCCTTTAGGGAAATGCTGCTACTTTAAGGAAGGGACAGTCACATGACAGCTTGGTTTTGGACCCTATGACTGAAGCTGTTACCTGTATTACTGTATCCTTGTTATAGCAGTTCAGGTTGTTTTTTGACTTGATCCACATTTTGGTAAAACTGTGCCACCCGGTGGCCAAAGTACCTGTTGCATGTTGTAGTCTCATTGTATCCTATAGAATGTAGCCCCCCACTCCACACCCCCCAATACAAAATCATTATTTGCTTAATGGTAACCTATAGGGCCGCGTCCCATTATTGGGCACATACATGTATTGTTCACCCTTCAGATTAATAGGCTCATTTTATCTCGTGTCTGCATCGACTTGTGATGACGTATCTCTATCGTTTGCACCTACTGTATGATCTACCTTTAAGGTTAATAACTTGATGCTTCAGGTTTGCAGACATGACTTGGAAGCTCTGGATAACCACATTGGTTGGGCCAAGTATATATAAATTCCTAGATCTCCATGTTATGTCTCCCTAACCATTTTGTTTTCCCTCCAGCCGCTGTCCGTGTTTCCCACTGAAACTGCATCATTGCGCAGGATTGGATCTGGATCTTCGGGACCTCGGCTCCGATTGGGAAGTTCTGGAGTTACAAGTGATCTGTTTACAAAGAGGATGAATGGGAACTGTCTGTCAGCCCATAGCTCAGGTACTCGAAAGATGCTATTAAAGAGTTAACACCTTATGTGTATTGGATACTGATGACCTATCATTTTTTTTTAAATGTAGATTGTGAGCCCCATATAGGGATCACAATGTACATTTTTTTTCCTATCAGTATGTCTTTGTAGTATGGGAGGAAAGTGATGCAAACACGGGAGAACATACAAACTCCTTGCAGATGTTCCTGGCAGGATCTGAATCCATAACTTCAGCGCTGCAGTGCTAACCACTGAGCCACAGTGTTGCCCCTACTGATGACCTATCTGTAGGATAGGTCGCTAGTATGTAATCGGTGGGGTCTGACACCTGGAGCATGCACTGATCAGCTGATCCGAAGAGGTATACAGTGCTCTGCTCCCTGGCACCACCACTACAGTTTACAGAGTGTGGTGTTGGTGAATTGTAAGGGGGTGTTCACACTTGCGCCGCTGTCCGCTCGCCAAAACAGCAGAAAAAACAGCTTGGGGACGGCTTGCTGGCGGTCAGTTTAAAAACCCATTTATTTCAATGGGTTTTAAAGCAAATTGCCGGTGTCCTTTGCTCGGACATGCAGGACTTTGTGTCCGTGCAGAAAAACCCCAGCTTGATGGCGTGAGGCTGCATATGGACACCGGTGGTTTCCTTTACAAACCCATTAAAACTAAAGGGATTTTTAAACTGACTGCCGGAAAGCCATCCCCCAAGCTGTTTTTCCTGCCATTTTGACGGATTCACGGCAGGTGGACAGCGGCGCAAGTGTGAACGCCCCCTATCTCTGCTCCCATTCACTTGAACTGGACCAGAGCTTCTGCCAGCTAGATAAGCCGGGTGTTTTACCCCAAATAATTTGACATTAATGGCCTATCCTGTGGACAAACCCCTTAAAGTCAATAGGCACGGAGTGTATACTGTACAGCTTCATTTGGAGGATCTTTCCACTTGTTACCCGGATGGTGTAACACAAGAGGAGCCCTCGGTGATCTGTTACTTTTTGAGGGACGAGATGTTTAAGGTGAATTATTCGCAAGCGGGCCCCTAATACAGTATTATCAAAGAATATGAGCAGTGGGAGAATGTGATGATTCTTCTGTACAGGTGACATCTGCAGCGGTCTAGTGTGAAAATCGTTATAAAAGAATGTAAGAAGTCTTTGCATTTTGTATAGTTCTGGATAGAAACCAACATGGTTGTGTAGAACATTCAGCATGTATGAACCTATTGTGCCATCTCTCCTGCAGGCTTCTATGATACAAGCGACCTGGACTCCACATCGTCATCCCGTTCTTCCCTCTGTAGTGATATCTCATGTCACACATCTGTCTCATTGATGTCCCCACATAGAAGCTCTGGGATGAGACCCAGGTCTATAGATTGTAGTCTGGAAAGGAAAAGGGAGCTGCAAAATGGAATGGCTCAAACAAAGAGGCCAATGTCTGCAGGTAATGTATACTGATAGCGGGTTCTCTCATCTTATGGCTCCTGTGCACATCAGAGCAAAGTCATTTGAACCCGCTCATGATGGCCGGACCACCGACTTGGGCTTAGTTCTTATCTGTGCTGGAGGACCAGAACAGACACATGAACCGCAAAGATGGCAGACACCAATGTAGCCTAAGGGACACATTGACTATAACTGGTCCCGACAAATATCTGTTCTTTTATCTGCCCCAGAAGGACACCTGGAACAGATATGAACCCAAGCTTATGTGTATGGGGTCCTCCAATCTGTTAGGGAAAAGAAAGATTGGGAAGATGAGGTGTCTGGCTGCCACCTCCTCACCACATTCAGAATACATGCACTCTCGGCCAAGCGTTACATTCATCTGGATGTATTAAGGGGAATTATTAAAATCTTGACTAACATTCCCCCTCGCCCATGTCACTCACGTATATTTTGTACATTATATTATTGTTGGCTAAAATATTTGGTATGGCCCATGGAACCCCAAGAATAGACTGGTATCAATCCTAATTTTTTAAATAAATCTACCTACTTTTAGACATCCCTTTAATTATATAAAATGTAATTCCGTATTTTTATTTCCCATAGGTGCCCTGGACGGCTATTTACGATCTGCTTCAATTTCTCGATTTGACCTCTCGCAAAGTTTCGATGCGACTTCCTGTGACTATCCCTATGCTGGCACCCCTCCACTCTGCGCAATCCAACAGCGGCAAAAAGCTGAACGCTATATCTACAAGTTGGCCCTTAAATACCGCTGCAAGCCAGGAGGGTCTACCATACGTCCAGACCTTGGTCCACCAACTCCCAGGCGCCCAGCTCAAGCCTTTCCACCATCTGGTAGCCATGTTAGCTGCCCTTCTTCACCACAAGTCACTTCACTATCTTCTAGCCTGGTGGATGTTCGCAAACACTCCACCGGTTCTTGGGGACGATTTCTTAGTCGTGTCATGCTGAAGAAGGACTCTAGAATTGCAGCCTCAGAGATAAACCTTGAAAGGTGTGGGCAAGGTTCACGCGATACCCTGCAATGTCCGACGTTGTCAGACGGGCCGTTCACACGGACAAAATCATTCCGTGACTTGCTGACTGTTAAATCCTTTAAGAGGAGCCAGAAGGGGCTGAACAAAGTATGGTAGCTGCCTGTCTGCAGACACACACGTCTTCAAGAAGAGGAACTTAAGGTGGACCTCTTCCGGCAGGTGGTGGCTTTCCATTGCAGATTAGGCCCAGATTACTGGGTCTGATCAGTGGGGAGTCTCGAGTTGCGGAATCCACGGAAAAAAAACTCTAAATCCTGCTGTGTTAACAGGACCTTCAAGTGTGTTGTCATTGTCTATGTAAATATATACAGTGTATATATTATATATAGATGTAGCAGAGTTAACCTGAACTTCTGCAGTTGGTATAAACTTCCGCAGTGTGATATCTTATCACAGAAGGCAGCAAAAAACCTATGAAAAGTCATTGAAAAAACATTTTTCATTGTTTTTTCTGTCTGTGATAATCTCGCTGCAGAAGTTCGGGATAACTCCGCTCCATCTGGACCTCAGATATATATAAAAAATGTTTATACTATAATTAAAGTATAAAAGTAGAAACTTTTTTTTTTTTTTCCCTCATTTGTAAAATTTTCCCTTGAGCTGGTTTCTCCAAAATTAAATAAATAAAAAATAAAAAAAATCCCTCTCCGCAGTTCCGTTTCCATCGTTGTTGACCTGTTTTTTGTTGTTTTCTTTTTTATAGCTGGTGACTGCTGCAGAAACCTTTTAATGTTATTTACTGATTGTTTCCCTTGTAAAATAAATGTTTTAGCATAACTGTACCTTTTTTTTTTTTTTAGTACACTCTTGGCCAGACGATTTATCAAAAATCACAATTATTAGAACAACTTGTCTCTATTATGAGTAGTGAAGGATTATTTTAGCTTTTTACATACCATATCCCCCTATTTATATGCAACTGAATTTTGTCTAGGTTGGTCGCCTATCCACATACAGTTTTTCCCCGAAAATAAGATAGTGTCTTATATTAAATTCTCCTCCGAAATATAGGACCGGTCTTATTTTCGAGGGATGTCTTATGCAGCGGCTGGAGCGGGGGACAATCAGCAGTCATGCCAGCGCTTCATTAGTGGAGCGCCAACATGACTGCTGGTTGTAGGTGGTCCGGGGGGGTAGGTATGGTACTTACCTTCCCCATCTTCGTAGCAGCACTGGTGCTGCTGTTGGTTGTGTCGGAAGTTGTGGACTGGGCTTAGTGGAGATTAGTTAGGCTTCCAGCTGTTGCGCCGGAGAGCCTCACTTACTGGGCATTGCAGCCGGCTGAACGCTGTGCTCCATGTGCACAGGAAAGCCGGCTGCTGCCTCTGCTGGGATACCACTGTTCCGGCTGCTGTGGGATGAGCTGGGAGAGTGGACTCCCCGCAGCATTCAATGCTTTCCCAGCTCATCCTACAGCAGCAGGAACAGTGGTATCACAGCAGAGGCAGCAGCCGGCTTTCCCGTGCACACGGAACATCGCACACAGTGTTCAGCCGGCTGCAGTGTTTTTTGTGGACGCCTTTTTTTTGGGGAGGGGCTTATATTAGGCAATTTAACAAAAGCTCCCCCATGCCTTACTTGCGGGGGATGTCTTATTTTCGGGGAAACCCGGTAGTATACAGGTAGTAACATACCCTTTAGTCAATGGTAATGTAAGACACAAAATGCTTGAAATAATCGATTGATTCACTGATCTGGCTTTCAGTTTTGGTTATTTTACAATGAATTGCCCAACGCTAGAATTACATACAGTCAAGAATGCAGCCGCAATATATTTTAGTAACGTGTCCTGTAAGTGATGGTTTCTTAGCGACTCCGCTAATATGTCTGTTTAGAAAATGTCTTTGTATTAGAAGTTCTATTACATATAAAGGATTACATGTGTTGCTGCCACTAGGCCGTCTCCCTTCTGGCTAATTTGCTCCTCACTCCCACAATTAGGAGATTTTGTCCTTAGTCAAAATCAAGCCTGGTTCATAGTGAGTTGAGGGAGGGCGGCCTGTTTTGTCTTCATGGAGCGGGGAGGGCCTGGGTCTCCTCACAGCCTCTACATGTCTGCACACAACTTTCTCTGGGTGTATACGGCAGACACAGAGGAAATCCAGCAGCTTCTACAATGTAAGGAGAGTTTACTATGTACTGTTAGATAGTAGTGTTATTGATGATGGGAGGGGCAGTAAGCATTTATTGTGCTAGGATAGATATTCTGATCAGCTGTTTATTTGCCATTTTACATTTACTCCTGGCTGAATTACACAGAGAAACCTGTAGGAGTAGTAATGGTCAGGGGAGGGCTGACTGCTTCCTAATAATACACGCCAATAGCCTCTTTGAGAAAAGTAAAGTGTGCTGCTGGGATTCACATGAATCCCATCCACTTTGCCTGCACTGTACAATGCCACGATTTTTCCCACAGGGGCAAATTGCGGCGTTCTGGTCCATGGGGCCCCGGCCTAAAGCAGGTCTGTAATTGTGTGCAATTGTGGATCCGCACATTATTAAAGGGATTCTACCATTAAACTACCTTTTTTTTTTTTTCTAATGAACACGTCGGAATAGCCTTAAGAAAGGCTATTCGTCTCCTACCTTTAGACGTGGTCTCCGCCACACTGTTCCGTAGAAATACCGGTTTTAACCGGTATGCAAATGAGCTCTCCGCAGCAATGAGGGCGGGCCCCAGCGCTGAAACACCGATGAGCACGTCCCCATTGCTGCCCAGAGCTCTTTCCTTTTTGGGTAGCCGCTCTTGCACTTCAATACAGGAGCCAGCCGGCGGCCATTTTGGGGTGGCCTCTCTATGCTCCTGTATAGAACTACAAGAGCAAGAGAAGCCAGAAGAGGCGGAGTTGCTGCAGAAGAAGGAGGCGGCGCAGGAAAGAGCTCTCGGGCAGCAATGGGGATGCGCTCATCGGCCTTTCAGCGCTGGGGCCCGCCCTCATTGCTGCGGAGAGCTCATTTGCATACCGGTTAAAACCGGTATTTCTACGGAACGGCGCAGCGGAGACCACGTCTAAAGGTAGGAGACGAATAGCCTTTCGTAAGGCTATTCTGACGTGGTAATTAGAAAAAAAAAAGTAGTTTAATGGTAGAATCCCTTTAAGGTTAAATTGCTGTGTTGGTAGTTTGTGATAAATTAGTGGGTTTTGGGTTGCAGTTTGGGCACTCGGTCTCTAAAAGGTTCGCCATCACTGTCCTAGACCATCGTTTCCATTGCAAGCTATCAAGGAAAAAAAATGTCAGCACCAAGATGGTTAAAAAAATATTTAAAATTCCACAAATGTTTTAATTACAAATGATTAACTTTTACCTACAAATTTAAAAATGGTTCATGGGAAACCCCTTTAAACTGTTCAACTACTTGTAGGTAAGGAGGAAGGTAGTCTCACAAAGTATCTGGTGGCCCTATGGCGGGCTAGGTGTTTGATGCATGCTAAACCGACCAACCAGAGGGAAGACAGGTGAGGTCTGGCCACTAACATATAGGAACATGAAGACACCGAGAGCTGCTGTTACATAAACAAAGTTTTTACATTTATTTCATTTAAACTTTAGAGACAATCCACAAGTAGAAATTTACAATCCCTAGTCAAACATGCCCTGATATCGCTGTTTCTCCTCTGCCCGGGAAGCGCTGATGGCGGCGTCCGCCAGTTGTAAATAACGTCTGATGTTGGTATCTATGAGAGGAAAGGAGGGAGAAAAGCATATTGTTACTATATGAAAAGTGGTGACATTGTAAAGGATTTTACATTGTGAAAGAAAATCAATGCGTGAGAGGATTGTAAAATAAAGGGTGAGATTTTTTTGTAAATATAAACATTTTTTAGGTTGAAAAATATAGAATTTCAACCCATTTGTAGGGAATGTAGATTACCTATTGAAGCACGATTAAGACTATGGGTACCGTGAGACAGTAAGGCCCCACTGAGACTTCTTAATGTTGTCTGGTGTCAGCATCCATAGTGACCTAGCCATTGTCTGCATAAGTTATCAGTGTGAACGAACCCCTTTCGTTTTTTTATTTTTTCTTGTAAACACTTGGCTAAGCCCCATACTGCTGAAGATGCCACAAAAATGGTTAAACATGTAGTGGGGGGCATGAATTCGTTGTTTTATTTTAGTATCCAAGACTGTTCGACTAAGTACGGGGCTAGTGGTGCAAACTAAACTAGTGTTTAGATGTAGATAAAAAGCAAACTGATTTGGTTGCCATTATACCACCACGCTGTCATTATGTTTTGGATACTAGGAGGTTTTCATTGGTGTTTTAGCAGGAAATACAGGGTTAATTTTGCTTTAGAAGAATTGGAACATCTATACACATGCACCCTATCCTGGGTGGCACGGGTGCTGCCTTAGGGGAATCTGAATATTTCCACACCCCATGCATCTGTAGCGTCAATAAAGATACACTGTTATTTGCTCTATAAGGCTGAGTCCCCATGTTGCAGAATCGCTACTTTATTTTGTTGCAGATTTTGCTGCTTTTTTCAAGCCAAAGCCAGGAGTGGCTACAAAAGGAATGGGAAATATATAGGAAGCTCTTACACTTCTACCTTTTGCTCAATCCACTCCTGGCTTTGACTCAAAAAACCGCAGCAAAATCTGCAACAAAAAAAGCTGCGTTCCCACGACGTGAGGCTAGACTCAGGCCACATTTTTTTCTATGCTGTTCATGCCTCTGTTATGCTAGGTTCACACTAGCTTTTCGGTTTCCGTGCTTCAGGTCCGCTTGGGGACCTGAGAAATGGAAACCCTGTCCGCTTAAAAAGCAGTTACATGTGGAAAGTAGAGAGGATTCGAATACTAGATTCGAATAGTTTTGAATACCTCCGCTCCCATAGGAATGCATTGCTGTACCGCAAGTGGTTAAGCGCCGGCCGCTCCCATGCATTCCTATGGAGCAAGTTATTCGATTCTAGTATTCGAATCAACTCTAGTGGAAAGTATAAACTGTAATGGGGTCTGCCGAAAACAACAAAGGGAGAATTCCTCTTTGCAAAACAGTGCTGGAAAATGAAGTGGAATGCACTACAGAAAATATGCACAGTGCAGCGCCCCCAGCAGATCACATGACTGCCGGTTTGTGAAGTAGCTGCACCATGATGACTTCCATAGCTGTACACACAGCGCTCATTTAAAGGGATTCTATCATTAAAATCACATTTTTTCTCGATCACACGTAGGAATAGTCTTAAGAAAGCCTATTCTTCTCCTACCTTTAGATGTCTTCTCTGCGCCGCCGTTCGGTAGAAATCCCGGTTTTTGTCTGTATGCAAGTGAGTTCTTTGGCAACACTGGGGGCATCCCCAATGCTGCGGGGAGAACTCTCCAGCGCCGCCTCCATCTTCTTCAGGACTGGCCTCTCTGCGCGTCTTCTTCCGGAGCTGGGTTCAAACTTCTGTGTAGGCGGGCATTTTTCTTGTGGCCGCGGGCATGCACAGTCTGCTCTGCCCAAGGCCCGATGCCTAGAAGTTTGAACCCAGCTCCGGAAGAAGATGCGCAGAGAGGTCATTCCTGAAGAAAATGGAGGCGGCGCCTCCGATGCTGCGAGAGAACTCATTTGCATACCGACAAAACCGGGATTTCTACCGAACGACTGCTCGGAGAACACATCTAAAGGTTGGACAAGAATAGGCTTTCTTAAGGTTATTCCTACGTGTGATTGAGAAAAAAAATGCGATTTTAATGATCTGACAGCCGATATATAAAGCAAGTGCTGCAGAATCCTACCTTTTGGTTGTTTGGAAGCCGCTTTTGTTAAATAATCGTAGGCTCTGCTGTAGTCTTTTAAGTGATAGCTGGAGACACCGGCGCGATATAACGCCTTCACATTATCTGGCTGGATTTTTAGGGCCTGTAAACTGCATTCATAAACACGTTCATACTTTGGGGGTTGACTCTGCAGGAGACAGGCTAAAAGACAGAAAGGCTGGTTAGAATTGTTAGAAATATTGCATCTTTTACATTTGCCAGATCTTTAGAACCTTGATATACCTGCTAAATTACTATAACAATCTGCTTGAAGATTTTTGAGTTTCTCCATTTGCTGAGACGAGAGCTCAAGAGATTGTGGGCCCAGACCAGACAGAGGACTAAGCAACTGAGGATCTAGGCTACGGAGCTGGAGGAGGGCGCGGTGGTACAGACTCACAGCCTCTCGTATGCGGTGTTCAGAGTAGCACGTGTTGCCCTGAGACTTGAATAAACTTGCTTGTGAGAGTCGATCTTCAATACTTCCATCCTGAAACACGTAATAAAAAAAGGTCAAAAACGTTCTATATATATCTAGATACTATTCACTTGTAAGTAGAGATGTTACTGTAAAGAAAAAAAGTTAAGAATTGGCTCAAAAATATGAATAAAGGAGTAGTTACCCCCTGACCCTCTGCTTGGGACCCCCCCTTCCCCCATTGGTCTCCAGTTCCTAATTGCTCAAAATGCACAAGAAATGACACCTGATTATTCATTGTTTGATGCGGCCCCCGCTGCTGCCGGTGATCGGGTGAATGACCATGAGAGAACGTTCCTTGTTCTGAATGGACGCTAAGCTGCAGTGATTCGCCTCGGCTACTACAAGGAGAATGGAGCTTCCAGGTTTCAGCTCCTGGACGGTGGGGATGACAAGTTGTGGATCTCCATTGACATGATACTAATGAACAATCCTAAGGTCATCAATATATTTAACATAGAAAACCCTTTTAACAAGCAACAGAGCTCCTCAGATAGGGGAGGGGGAGATTACTGTGCTGTCTATCTTCAGCTTTTCCACCTATCAGCCGGTTTAATTGAATTTGGCTGATAAGGGCTGAGATAAGGAGTCCGTTACCTCTGTATGTAATGCAAGCTGACTCAAATCCAGCTCTGCTACATCAGTTTCCACATCAGCTTTATACTGTGGTAATACATTTACAACCAATCACTCATTACTGACTGCAGACTTAGATAGCAGAGCAAGTGAAACCCCGCCCACCAATGTGCCGAGAAATCCAGGAAGTGAAGAGAGCACAGAGCCTGCAGAACAAGAGTTATGAGAATACCCCTTTAATACATTTTGTAATATACTTTATTAACAAATTTGGATCATTTTTGTGAAAATTCAGCATTTTTTAAACTCTTTTGTTTGCTTTTGTATTGTCAGACATAAGATCATGATGGAGTGCTGCTACAATGAAACTAATCAGAGAATACAGGGCTTTATGTCTTTACGGCTCAGGCTACATGGCGACTTTGGCCAAAGATAGTCATTTCACCCTGCGATTCCTTCGCTAATGCAAGTGAATGGAGTCACACTGCACCCCTAAGGGTCCATTCACACAGAGGAAAATGGTGTGGAATTTGGTGTGGAATTTCAGCGCTGAAAAAAAAGCCTCCCATTGACTTCAATGGTTTCCTTTTTCTGATAGTGGAAAAAAAAAAAAAAAAAAGCTAGCAGAACCCATTGAAGTCAATGGGAGGCTTTTCTTCAGGACTGAAATTCTACACCAAATTCCTCATCATTTTCCTCCGTGTGAATGGACCCTAAAGGTACTGTGGCTTTTAGACTCAAAAAGATTGAGCAGTGCTGGAGATGCAGCATCTCGAGGTCTTGATGCGACTCCATTTACTTACAATATTGAAAGAGTCCCAGCTAAGTAGCTGTGTAACCCAAGCCTAAATAATAGTTCTGGTTTACCTTGAGTTTCTACTGAAGCTTCCTATAGTATCCTTTGATGGTCTGAGGCCCCGTTCACACGGGGCAAGAGGGGGCCGATTATGGCGCTGAATCTACGTCATAATCCGCCCCCTCACTATGAAGGTCTACGTAGACCGCAGTTTACTTTTTTCCGTGAGCGGCATGTTGCTGCTCACGGAAAAAAGAAATGAGCTGCTCTTTCTTCAGGCGGACTCTGTGGCTGATTCAGCCCCGGCGTCTGCCTCGCGGCAGCGCCCTCTGTACTAGGCCCAGTCATTTGAGCCTACTCCGGAGGGGAAGCTGCAACGGTCGGAAGCCGCGACAGTCGTATTTTAGCTCTACTGTGACGCGGCTCCCCTTGTGAACGGGGCCTAAATGTGACTCCATTTACTTACAATATTGAAAGAGTCACAGCTAAGTAAGCTGTGTAGCCCAAGCCTAAATGAGGCTAAGTTCACACGGGGTATTTTGGTCAGGATTTTGAGGCCGTAGCTGGTCAGTTCTTTTTTCCAGGAGCCGTTTGTTCCAGCTCCCAGAAAAAAAAGTAGTGAGACGCTCATTTTTTTTCAGGCGGAGTCGCCTCACAACATCCGCCTGAAGACGCTCCCTCCCGACTAGGCCCATTCATTTAGGCCTAATCCAGAGAGGAGTGCACTGCACTGGCATCCAAAAACCCTGTGTGAACTTACAGTAATAGTTCTGGTTTACCTTGAGTTTCTACTGAAGCTTCCTATAGTGGTCTTTGGTATTTGGTGGTCTTAGCAGACATGAAGGAGAGTCCAAGTACATAACAGCAATGTTTAAACCTCAAAACATGCATCTTGGGTTATTACAGGGAAAAGGCAGGACATGATAAATGTGTTGACCCAGCAGAGACCACACCTTGTAGAACAATCAGGAGATCACACTGGATCCCAATACTCCCAATCAATGATATATAACGCCACCAATGTTAGAGGACATGATATAATACAAATAATAATAAACAATTTCGCAATATTTTAAAGATTTCATTCATTTTTGCATGCAGGGTTCCTCTGTCCGCTTGAGAAGTCGGACATCTTCTCTTGCGGACAGGGAAGGACGGGCACGGAGTGCAAAAGAACGCACCCGATGCCCATTCCAGTGAATGACAGGTGTCACGGACACATCTAGTGTCCGCTCCTAGTGTCCGTGACAGATTTTGAGCGGACACTACATGTCGGACACCGACGGCAGTGTGAACGCTCCCTTAGTGGTGACAGTGGTGTCTTTATCAGCCAATGGATACGACCATGAATTCAACAACTTGTCAAAGACTCAGTCACGATTTCCTTAGGGCCCTTGCACACGATGTAACGCGGAGTTCATTCTGACACTTAAACCCGTGTCAGAGTCAGCGCTTCAAAACAGAATCCCGTTGACTTAAATGGGTTCCGTTTAACGCGCATAACACATT